>NW_027219987.1:0-28544 GCF_027580195.1 Bos mutus
TGTCACGTGACTCTAGGGCCGATCGGGCTGACAGTCCCGATCCGGGGACTGAGCCGGGGGTGACACCGGGCTATCGGGGCGGCCCCTGACTGCGCCCTTTATCCGTGGCTGGTGGTTCCTGATCCCTGTTTATCATCGGTGATCCGTGACGGAGGTGATCATTTACGGCCCGTCGTGATCAGGGGGCTGACAGCCCATATCTGACTGAGCATGCCCCATCTGCGGGGGCAAATTTCCCCTCTGGAAAAGTCGGGGGAAGGGGGGCTCGGCATGCTTGGGGGTAGAAAAGTCACCGGTTTTGGGCATCTCCCCCCCAAAACCCGTCTCCTTTTGTTTGTTCTCCCTTGATTTCATGGGTTCCCCCCACCATCTTTCCCCCTCTGTCAAAGGGTTCAGCTCCCCTTCCCTAATTCTTGTTTTTTTCCCCCCCCTTCGTGGTCTCCATCGGCCAGACCCCCACCCTTATTTGGGCTGTGGGCCCCCTGAGAAGGGGTCTGGGTTGATCACGTGTTTCTCAGGCAATGATCGGTGACTGACATGCGCTGATCATTGGACTGTGCACGCACTGATCACGTGGCTGATCAGGAACTGACCACCTGATTGCGCATGCAGTGATCACGTGGCTGGTCGTTCACTGATCACGTGTTTATCATACAGTGATCACCTGACTGAGAGGCGCTGATCACGTAACTGTGCCCTCAGTGATCACGTGGCTATTCATGCACTGATATCGTGACTGAGCATGCACTGATGACCTGGTTGATCGGGCACTGATCACGTGTTTATCAGGCAGTGATCAGTGACTGACAGGCGATGATCATGGGACTGTGCACGCACTGATCACTTGGCTGATCAGGATTGACCAGTTGACTGGGCATACAGTGATCATGTGGCTAATCGTTCACTGATCACGTGTTTATCATACGGTGATCTCGGGACTGAGAGTCGCTGATCACGTGACTGTGCCGTCAGTGATCACGTGGCTGATCATGCACTGATATCGTGACTGAGCATGCACTGATCATGTGCCGGGAGCCGGGGAGGCATTCCACTCTGGACAAAGGTCATGAGGAAGGAGGCTCGGCATACGCAAATGCGGGAATGAGCCTCAGGAGTCCACCCGGAAATTCTCGAATATCTCCCCCCCAAAGAAACCAGAGTCTGCCTACTGTATTGCTTTGTGCTCTGACCTCTGATTTCACTGGGGGCTGTCCCCTACCACCGTCTCGCTCTCTCTGTCAAAGAGTTAACTTACACCTCCAATTCATTAAGTTCCTTGTCATTCTTCCCTTTAACTTCCAGCTGAGTCTCCATCCGGAGCGAGGAACCCACCACGCTTACTAATTATGCCTGGGCTGCTAAGACCCACTCGAGAAGGTGTCTAGGGTGAGGCACCTTCCGCCATTTGACAGGGCGCCTGAGGCCTACGTAAGTGGTGCAAACTTCTTGTCTTGAAATTTGACTGGTCTCCCGCGTAAACCAAGCTACTCAGTCTCTTTGCTCCACCGAATTTTCCTACTGAGCTCTCCTCATTCTGTTATTCTTGACATCTCTGTTTAGCATATAAATAGTCGCCTAGGCCATCTCTCCTTCGAATACCCTGGATCAGCTGGGGCTGGTCCCCGGCAGGTGGGGCCCGAACAGGGACCCCATGAGGCAATACTCGAAGAGCTGAGCAGACAAGAACCACGCAATAAGCAGGCAATAAGCATGGGGCTCAGCAGTGACGAATCATGCTGCTCAACTGGCAATAATCAAGCAGATGACCAGGCAGGAATCACGCAGCTCAGCTGGCAATTGTCAAGCAGATGAGCCGACAGGAATCACGGAGTTCAGCTGAAAATTGTTATGCAGATGAGTCGGCAGGAATCACGCAGCTCAGCAGGCCCTGATCACGTGACTCGCAGGCACTGATCACGTGACTGATCAAGTCCGGATCACGTGACTGAGCATGCACTAATCACGTGGCTATCATGCACTGATCACGTGACTGCGCATGCACTGATGACGTGGCTGATCAGGCACTGATCACATGGCTCATAATGCACTGATCACGTGTTTCTCAGGCAATGATCAGTGACTGACAGGCGCTGATCCTGGGACTGTTCACGCAGTGATCACATGGCTATCATGCACTGATCACCTGACTGCCCATGCACTGATGACGTGGCTGAATGGACACTGATCACGTGTTTACCAGGCAGTGATCAGTGACTGACAGGCGATGATCATGGGACTGTGCACGCACTGTTCACGTGGCTGATCAGGAACTGACCACCTGACTGCGCATGCAGTGAACACGTCGCTAATCGTTCACTGATCACGTGTTTATCATACGGTGATCTCGGGACTGAGAGTCGCTGATCACGTGACTGTGCCGTCAGTGATCACGTGGCTGATCATGCACTGATATCGTGACTGAGCATGCACTGATCATGTGCCGGGAGCCGGGGAGGCATTCCACTCTGGACAAAGGTCATGAGGAAGGAGGCTCGGCATACGCAAATGCGGGAATGAGCCTCAGGAGTCCACCCGCATATTCTCGAGCGTCTCCCCCCAAAAAAAACCAGAGTCTGCCTACTGTATTGCTTTGTGCTCTCACCTCTGATTTCACTGGGGGCTGTCCCCCACCACCATCTCGCTCTCTCTGTCAAAGAGTTAACTTACAGCTCCCATTCATAAAGTTCCCTGTCATTCTTCCCTTTAACTTCCAGCTGAGTCTCCATCCGAGCGAGGAACCCACCACGCTTACTAATTATGCCTGGGCTGCTAAGACCCACTCGAGAAGGTGTCTAGGGTGAGGCACCTTCCGCCATTCGAGAGGCGCTCATGCCTACGTAAGTGGTGCAAACTTCTTGTCTTGAAGTTTGATTGGTCTCCAGCGTAAACCAAGCTACTCAGTCTCTTTTCTCACCGAATTTTCCTACTGAGCTCTCCTCATACTATTATTCTTGACATCTCTGATTAGCATATACATAGTCGCCTAGGCCATCTCTCCTTCGAATACCCTGGATCAGCTGGGGCTGGTCCCCGGCAGGTGGGGCCCGAACAGGGACCCCATGAGGCAATACTCGAAGAGCTGAGCAGACAAGAACCACGCAATAAGCAGGCAATAAGCATGGGGCTCAGCAGTGACGAATCATGCTGCTCAACTGGCAATAATCAAGCAGATGACCAGGCAGGAATCACGCAGCTCAGCTGGCAATTGTCAAGCAGATGAGCCGACAGGAATCACGGAGTTCAGCTGAAAATTGTTATGCAGATGAGTCGGCAGGAATCACGCAGCTCAGCAGGCCCTGATCACGTGACTCTGCAGGCACTGATCACGTGACTGATCAAGTCCGGATCACGTGACTGAGCATGCATTAATCACGTGGCTATCATGCACTGATCACGTGACTGCGCATGCACTGATGACGTGGCTGATCAGGCACTGATCACATGGCTCATAATGCACTGATCACGTGTTTCTCAGGCAATCATCAGTGACTGACAGGCGCTGATCCTGGGACTGTTCACGCAGTGATCACATGGCTATCATGCACTGATCACCTGACTGCCCATGCACTGATGACGTGGCTGAATGGACACTGATCACGTGTTTACCAGGCAGTGATCAGTGACTGACAGGCGATGATCATGGGACTGTGCACGCACTGTTCACGTGGCTGATCAGGAACTGACCACCTGACTGCGCATGCAGTGAACACGTCGCTAATCATTCACTGATCACGTGTTTATCATACGGTGATCTCGGGACTGAGAGTCGCTGATCACGTGACTGTGCCGTCAGTGATCACGTGGCTGATCATGCACTGATATCGTGACTGAGCATGCACTGATCATGTGCCGGGAGCCGGGGAGGCATTCCACTCTGGACAAAGGTCATGAGGAAGGAGGCTCGGCATACGCAAATGCGGGAATGAGCCTCAGGAGTCCACCCCATATTCTCGAGCGTCTCCCAAAATAAAACCAGAGTCTGCCTACTGTATTGCTTTGTGCTCTCACCTCTGATTTCACTGGGGGCTGTCCCCCACCACCATCTCGCTCTCTCTGTCAAAGAGTTAACTTACAGCTCCCATTCATAAAGTTCCTTGTCATTCTTCCCTTTAACTTCCAGCTGAGTCTCCATCCGGAGCGAGGAACCCCCACGCTTACTAATTATGCCTGGGCTGCTAAGACCCACTCGAGAAGGTGTCTAGGGTGAGGCACCTTCCGCCATTCGAGAGGCGCCTGGCCTACGTAAGTGGTGCAAACTTCTTGTCTTGAAGTTTGATTGGTCTCCCAGCGTAAACCAAGCTACTCAGTCTCTTTTTCTCCACCGAATTTTCCTACTGAGCTCTCCTCATACTATTATTCTTGACATCTCTGATTAGCATATACATAGTCGCCTTGGCCTTCTCTCCTTCGAATACCCTGGATCAGCTGGGGCTGGTCCCGGCAGGTGGCGCCCGAACAGGGACATCAGAGGCAGTACTCAAAGAGCTGAGCAGACACCAACCACGAATTCAGCAGGCAATAAGCATGGAGCTCAGCAGTGACCAATCATGCTGCTCAACTGGCAATAATCAAGCAGGTGACCAGGCAGGAATCACGCAGCTCAGCTGGCAATTGTCAAGCAGATGAACCGACAGGAATCACGCAGCTCAGCTGGCAATTGTCATGCAGATGAGCGGCAGGAATCACGCAGCTCAGCAGGCCCTGATCACGTGACTCTGCAGGCACTGATCACGTGGCTGATCAAGTCCAGATCTCGTGACTGAGCACGCACTGATCACCTGGCTATCATGCACTGATCACGTGACTGCGGCGTGCAGTGATGACTTGGCTGATCAGGCACTGATCACATGGCTCATCATGCACTGATCACGTGTTTCTCAGGCAATGATCAGTGACTGACATGCGCTGATCATGGGACTGTGCGCGCACTGATCACGTGGCTGATCAGGAACTGACCACCTGATTTCGCATGCGGTGATCACGTGGCTGGTCGTTCACTGATCACGTGTTTATCATACAGTGATCACCTGACTGAGAGGCGCTGATCACGTAACTGTGCCCTCAGTGATCACGTGGCTATTCATGCACTGATATCGTGACTGAGCATGCACTGATGCGCGTGGCTGATAGGGCACTGATCACGTGTTTATCAGGCAGTGATCAGTGACTGACAGGCGATGATCATGGGACTGTGCACGCACTGATCACGTGGCTGATCAGGATTGACCAGTTGACTGGGCATACAGTGATCATGTGGCTAATCGTTCACTGATCACGTGTTTATCATACGGTGATCTCGGGACTGAGAGTCGCTGATCACGTGACTGTAGCGTCAGTGATCACGTGGCTGATCATGCACTGATATCGTGACTGAGCATGCACTGATCATGTGCCGAGCCGGGAGGCATTCCACTCTGGACAAAGGTCATGAGGAAGGAGGCTCGGCATACGCAAATGCGGGTCCAGCCTCAGGAGTCCACCGGAAATTCTCGAATATCTCCCCCAAAAAACCAGTGTCTGCCTACTGTATTGCTTTGTGCTCTGACCTCTGATTTCACTGGGGCTGTCCCTACCACCGTCTCCCTCTCTCTGTCAAAGAGTTAACTTACACCTCCAATTCATAAAGTTCCTTGTCATTCTTCCCTTTAACTTCCAGCTGAGTCTCCATCTGGGCGAGGAACCCACCACGCTTACTAATTATGCCTGGGCTGCTAAGACCCATTTCGAGAAGGTGTCTAGGGTGAGGCACCTTCCGCCATTTGACAGGGCGCCTGAGGCCTACGTAAGTGGTGCAAACTTCTTGTCTTGAAATTTGACTGGTCTCCCGCGTAAACCAAGCTACTCAGTCTCTTTGCTCCACCGAATTTTCCTACTGAGCTCTCCTCATTCTGTTATTCTTGACATCTCTGTTTAGCATATAAATAGTCGCCTAGGCCATCTCTCCTTGAATACCCTGGATCAGCTGGGGCTGGTCCCGGCAGGTGGGGCCCGAACAGGGACCCCATGAGGCAATACTCGAAGAGCTGAGCAGACAAGAACCACGCAATAAGCAGGCAATAAGCATGGGGCTCAGCAGTGACGAATCATGCTGCTCAACTGGCAATAATCAAGCAGATGACCAGGCAGGAATCACGCAGCTCAGCTGGCAATTGTCAAGCAGATGAGCCGACAGGAATCACGGAGTTCAGCTGAAAATTGTTATGCAGATGAGTCGGCAGGAATCACGCAGCTCAGCAGGCCCTGATCACGTGACTCTGCAGGCACTGATCACGTGACTGATCAAGTCCGGATCACGTGACTGAGCATGCATTAATCACGTGGCTATCATGCACTGATCACGTGACTGCGCATGCACTGATGACGTGGCTGATCAGGCACTGATCACATGGCTCATAATGCACTGATCACGTGTTTCAGGCAATCATCAGTGACTGACAGGCGCTGATCCTGGGACTGTTCACGCAGTGATCACATGGCTATCATGCACTGATCACCTGACTGCCCATGCACTGATAGCGTGGCTGAATGGACACTGATCACGTGTTTACCAGGCAGTGATCAGTGACTGACAGGCGATGATCATGGGACTGTGCACGCACTGTTCACGTGGCTGATCAGGAACTGACCACCTGACTGCGCATGCAGTGAACACGTCGCTAATCATTCACTGATCACGTGTTTATCATACGGTGATCTCGGGACTGAGAGTCGCTGATCACGTGACTGTGCCGTCAGTGATCACGTGGCTGATCATGCACTGATATCGTGACTGAGCATGCACTGATCATGTGCCGGGAGCCGGGGAGGCATTCCACTCTGGACAAAGGTCATGAGGAAGGAGGCTCGGCATACGCAAATGCGGGAATGAGCCTCAGGAGTCCACCCGCATATTCTCGAGCGTCTCCCCCCAAAATAAAACCAGAGTCTGCCTACTGTATTGCTTTGTGCTCTCACCTCTGATTTCACTGGGGGCTGTCCCCCACCACCATCTCGCTCTCTCTGTCAAAGAGTTAACTTACAGCTCCCATTCATAAAGTTCCTTGTCATTCTTCCCTTTAACTTCCAGCTGAGTCTCCATCCGGGCGAGGAACCCCACGCTTACTAATTATGCCTGGGCTGCTAAGACCCACTCGAGAAGGTGTCTAGGGTGAGGCACCTTCCGCCATTCGAGAGAGGCGCCTGCCCCTACGTAAGTGGTGCAAACTTCTTGTCTTGAAGTTTGATTGGTCTCCCGCGTAAACCAAGCTACTCAGTCTCTTTTCTCCACCGAATTTTCCTACTGAGCTCTCCTCATACTATTATTCTTGACATCTCTGATTAGCATATACATAGTCGCCTTGGCCTTCTCTCCTTCGAATACCCTGGATCAGCTGGGGCTGGTCCCCGGCAGGTGGCGCCCGAACAGGGACATCAAGAGGCAGTACTCAAAGAGCTGAGCAGACACCAACCACGAATTCAGCAGGCAATAAGCATGGAGCTCAGCAGTGACGAATCATGCTGCTCAACTGGCAATAATCAAGCAGGTGACCAGGCAGGAATCACGCAGCTCAGCTGGCAATTGTCAAGCAGATGAACCGACAGGAATCACGCAGCTCAGCTGGCAATTGTCATGCAGATGAGCCGGCAGGAATCACGCAGCTCAGCAGGCCCTGATCACGTGACTCTGCAGGCACTGATCACGTGGCTGATCAAGTCCAGATCACGTGACTGAGCACGCACTGATCACCTGGCTATCATGCACTGATCACGTGACTGCGCGTGCAGTGATGACTTGGCTGATCAGGCACTGATCACATGGCTCATCATGCACTGATCACGTGTTTCTCAGGCAATGATCAGTGACTGACATGCGCTGATCATGGGACTGTGCACGCACTGATCACGTGGCTGATCAGGAACTGACCACCTGATTGCGCATGCAGTGATCACGTGGCTGGTCGTTCACTGATCACGTGTTTATCATACAGTGATCACCTGACTGAGAGGCGCTGATCACGTAACTGTGCCCTCAGTGATCACGTGGCTATTCATGCACTGATATCGTGACTGAGCATGCACTGATGACGTGGCTGATCGGGCACTGATCACGTGTTTATCAGGCAGTGATCAGTGACTGACAGGCGATGATCATGGGACTGTGCACGCACTGATCACTTGGCTGATCAGGATTGACCAGTTGACTGGGCATACAGTGATCATGTGGCTAATCGTTCACTGATCACGTGTTTATCATACGGTGATCTCGGGACTGAGAGTCGCTGATCACGTGACTGTAGCGTCAGTGATCACGTGGCTGATCATGCACTGATATCGTGACTGAGCATGCACTGATCATGTGCCGGGCCGGGAGGCATTCCACTCTGGACAAAGGTCATGAGGAAGGAGGCTCGGCATACGCAAATGCGGGGTCCAGCCTCAGGAGTCCACCCGGAAATTCTCGAATATCTCCCCCCCAAAGAAACCAGAGTCTGCCTACTGTATTGCTTTGTGCTCTGACCTCTGATTTCACTGGGGGCTGTCCCCTACCACCGTCTCGCTCTCTCTGTCAAAGAGTTAACTTACACCTCCAATTCATAAAGTTCCTTGTCATTCTTCCCTTTAACTTCCAGCTGAGTCTCCATCCGGAGCGAGGAACCCACCACGCTTACTAATTATGCCTGGGCTGCTAAGACCCACTCGAGAAGGTGTCTAGGGTGAGGCACCTTCCGCCATTTGACAGGGCGCCTGAGGCCTACGTAAGTGGTGCAAACTTCTTGTCTTGAAATTTGACTGGTCTCCCGCGTAAACCAAGCTACTCAGTCTCTTTGCTCCACCGAATTTTCCTACTGAGCTCTCCTCATTCTGTTATTCTTGACATCTCTGTTTAGCATATAAATAGTCGCCTAGGCCATCTCTCCTTCAATACCCTGGATCAGCTGGGGCTGGTCCCGCAGGTGGCGCCCGAACAGGGACCCCATGAGGCAATACACAAAGAGCTGAGCAGACAAGAACCACGCAATCAGCAGGCAATAAGCATGGGGCTCAGCAGTGACGAATCATGCTGCTCAACTGGCAATAATCAAGCAGATGACCAGGCAGGAATCACGCAGCTCAGCTGGCAATTGTCAAGCAGATGAGCCGACAGGAATCACGCAGCTCAGCTGAAAATTGTTATGCAGATGAGTCGGCAGGAATCACGCAGCTCAGCAGGCCCTGATCACGTGACTCTGCAGGCACTGATCACGTGACTGATCAAGTCCGGATCACGTGACTGAGCATGCACTAATCACGAGGCTATCATGCACTGATCACCTGACTGCGAATGCACTGATGACGTGGCTGATCAGGCACTGAACACATGGCTCATAATGCACTGATCACGTGTTTCTCAGGCAATGATCAGTGACTGACAGGCGCTGATCCTGGGACTGTTCACGCAGTGATCACATGGCTATCATGCACTGATCACCTGACTGCCCATGCACTGATAGCGTGGCTGAATGGACACTGATCACGTGTTTACCAGGCAGTGATCAGTGACTGACAGGCGATGATCATGGGACTGTGCACGCACTGTTCACGCGTGGCTGATCAGGAACTGACCACCTGACTGCGCATGCAGTGAACACGTCGCTAATCGTTCACTGATCACGTGTTTATCATATGGTGATCTCGGGACTGAGAGTCGCTGATCACGTGACTGTGCCGTCAGTGATCACGTGGCTGATCATGCACTGATATCGTGACTGAGCATGCACTGATCATGTGCCGGGAGCCGGAGAGGCATTCCACTCTGGACAAAGGTCATGAGGAAGGAGGCTCGGCATACGCAAATGCGGGATCGAGCCTCAGGAGTCCACCCGGATATTCTCGAGCCTCTCCCCCCAAAAAAAACCAGAGTCTGCCTACTGTATTGCTTTGTGCTCTCACCTCTGATTTCACTGGGAGCTGTCCCCCACCACCATCTCGCTCTCTCTGTCAAAGAGTTAACTTACAGCTCCAATTCATAAAGTTCCTTGTCATTCTTCCCTTTAACTTCCAGCTGAGTCTCCATCTGGAGCGAGGAACCCACCACGCTTACTAATTATGCCTGGGCTGCTATGACCTACTCGAGAAGGTGTCTAGGGTGAGGCACCTTCCGCCATTCGAGAGGGCGCCTGCGGCCTACGTAAGTGGTGCAAACTTCTTGTCTTGAAGTTTGATTGGTCTCCCGCGTAAACCAAGCTACTCAGTCTCTTTTCTCCACCGAATTTTCCTACTGAGCTCTCCTCATACTATTATTCTTGACATCTCTGATTAGCATATACATAGTCGCCTTGGCCTTCTCTCCTTCGAATACCCTGGATCAGCTGGGGCTGGTCCCCGGCAGGTGGCGCCCGAACAGGGACATCAAGAGGCAGTACTCAAAGAGCTGAGCAGACACCAACCACGAATTCAGCAGGCAATAAGCATGGAGCTCAGCAGTGACCAATCATGCTGCTCAACTGGCAATAATCAAGCAGGTGACCAGGCAGGAATCACGCAGCTCAGCTGGCAATTGTCAAGCAGATGAACCGACAGGAATCACGCAGCTCAGCTGGCAATTGTCATGCAGATGAGCCGGCAGGAATCACGCAGCTCAGCAGGCCCTGATCACGTGACTCTGCAGGCACTGATCACGTGGCTGATCAAGTCCAGATCTCGTGACTGAGCACGCACTGATCACCTGGCTATCATGCACTGATCACGTGACTGCGCGTGCAGTGATGACTTGGCTGATCAGGCACTGATCACATGGCTCATCATGCACTGATCACGTGTTTCTCAGGCAATGATCAGTGACTGACATGCGCTGATCATGGGACTGTGCACGCACTGATCACGTGGCTGATCAGGAACTGACCACCTGATTTCGCATGCAGTGATCACGTGGCTGGTCGTTCACTGATCACGTGTTTATCATACAGTGATCACCTGACTGAGAGGCGCTGATCACGTAACTGTGCCCTCAGTGATCACGTGGCTATTCATGCACTGATATCGTGACTGAGCATGCACTGATGACGTGGCTGATCGGGCACTGATCACGTGTTTATCAGGCAGTGATCAGTGACTGACAGGCGATGATCATGGGACTGTGCACGCACTGATCACTTGGCTGATCAGGATTGACCAGTTGACTGGGCATACAGTGATCATGTGGCTAATCGTTCACTGATCACGTGTTTATCATACGGTGATCTCGGGACTGAGAGTCGCTGATCACGTGACTGTAGCGTCAGTGATCACGTGGCTGATCATGCACTGATATCGTGACTGAGCATGCACTGATCATGTGCCGGGAGCCGGGGAGGCATTCCACTCTGGACAAAGGTCATGAGGAAGGAGGCTCGGCATACGCAAATGCGGGGTCCAGCCTCAGGAGTCCACCCGGAAATTCTCGAATATCTCCCCCCCAAAGAAACCAGTGTCTGCCTACTGTATTGCTTTGTGCTCTGACCTCTGATTTCACTGGGGGCTGTCCCCTACCACCGTCTCGCTCTCTCTGTCAAAGAGTTAACTTACACCTCCAATTCATAAAGTTCCTTGTCATTCTTCCCTTTAACTTCCAGCTGAGTCTCCATTCGAAGCGAGGAACCCACCACGCTTACTAATTATGCCTGGGCTGCTAAGACCCACTCGAGAAGGTGTCTAGGGTGAGGCACCTTCCGCCATTTGACAGGGCGCCTGAGGCCTACATAAGTGGTGCAAACTTCTTGTCTTGAAATTTGACTGGTCTCCCGCGTAAACCAAGCTACTCAGTCTCTTTGCTCCACCGAATTTTCCTACTGAGCTCTCCTCATTCTGTTATTCTTGACATCTCTGTTTAGCATATAAATAGTCGCCTAGGCCATCTCTCCTTCGAATACCCTGGATCAGCTGGGGCTGGTCCCCGGCAGGTGGCGCCCGAACAGGGACCCCATGAGGCAATACTCAAAGAGCTGAGCAGACAAGAACCACGCAATCAGCAGGCAATAAGCATGGGGCTCAGCAGTGACGAATCATGCTGCTCAACTGGCAATAATCAAGCAGATGACCAGGCAGGAATCACGCAGCTCAGCTGGCAATTGTCAAGCAGATGAGCCGACAGGAATCACGCAGCTCAGCTGAAAATTGTTATGCAGATGAGTCGGCAGGAATCACGCAGCTCAGCAGGCCCTGATCACGTGACTCTGCAGGCACTGATCACGTGACTGATCAAGTCCGGATCACGTGACTGAGCATGCACTAATCACGAGGCTATCATGCACTGATCACCTGACTGCGAATGCACTGATGACGTGGCTGATCAGGCACTGAACACATGGCTCATAATGCACTGATCACGTGTTTCTCAGGCAATGATCAGTGACTGACAGGCGCTGATCCTGGGACTGTTCACGCAGTGATCACATGGCTATCATGCACTGATCACCTGACTGCCCATGCACTGATGACGTGGCTGAATGGACACTGATCACGTGTTTACCAGGCAGTGATCAGTGACTGACAGGCGATGATCATGGGACTGTGCACGCACTGTTCACGTGGCTGATCAGGAACTGACCACCTGACTGCGCATGCAGTGAACACGTCGCTAATCGTTCACTGATCACGTGTTTATCATATGGTGATCTCGGGACTGAGAGTCGCTGATCACGTGACTGTGCCGTCAGTGATCACGTGGCTGATCATGCACTGATATCGTGACTGAGCATGCACTGATCATGTGCCGGGAGCCGGGGAGGCATTCCACTCTGGACAAAGGTCATGAGGAAGGAGGCTCGGCATACGCAAATGCGGGATCGAGCCTCAGGAGTCCACCCGCATATTCTCGAGCGTCTCCCCCCAAAATAAAACCAGAGTCTGCCTACTGTATTGCTTTGTGCTCTCACCTCTGATTTCACTGGGGGCTGTCCCCCACCACCATCTCGCTCTCTCTGTCAAAGAGTTAACTTACAGCTCCCATTCATAAAGTTCCTTGTCATTCTTCCCTTTAACTTCCAGCTGAGTCTCCATCCGGAGCGAGGAACCCACCACGCTTACTAATTATGCCTGGGCTGCTAAGACCCACTCGAGAAGGTGTCTAGGGTGAGGCACCTTCCGCCATTCGAGAGGGCGCCTGCGGCCTACGTAAGTGGTGCAAACTTCTTGTCTTGAAGTTTGATTGGTCTCCCGCGTAAACCAAGCTACTCAGTCTCTTTTCTCCACCGAATTTTCCTACTGAGCTCTCCTCATACTATTATTCTTGACATCTCTGATTAGCATATACATAGTCGCCTTGGCCTTCTCTCCTTCGAATACCCTGGATCAGCTGGGGCTGGTCCCCGGCAGGTGGCGCCCGAACAGGGACATCAAGAGGCAGTACTCAAAGAGCTGAGCAGACACCAACCACGAATTCAGCAGGCAATAAGCATGGAGCTCAGCAGTGACCAATCATGCTGCTCAACTGGCAATAATCAAGCAGGTGACCAGGCAGGAATCACGCAGCTCAGCTGGCAATTGTCAAGCAGATGAACCGACAGGAATCACGCAGCTCAGCTGGCAATTGTCATGCAGATGAGCCGGCAGGAATCACGCAGCTCAGCAGGCCCTGATCACGTGACTCTGCAGGCACTGATCACGTGGCTGATCAAGTCCAGATCTCGTGACTGAGCACGCACTGATCACCTGGCTATCATGCACTGATCACGTGACTGCGCGTGCAGTGATGACTTGGCTGATCAGGCACTGATCACATGGCTCATCATGCACTGATCACGTGTTTCTCAGGCAATGATCAGTGACTGACATGCGCTGATCATGGGACTGTGCACGCACTGATCACGTGGCTGATCAGGAACTGACCACCTGATTTCGCATGCAGTGATCACGTGGCTGGTCGTTCACTGATCACGTGTTTATCATACAGTGATCACCTGACTGAGAGGCGCTGATCACGTAACTGTGCCCTCAGTGATCACGTGGCTATTCATGCACTGATATCGTGACTGAGCATGCACTGATGACGTGGCTGATCGGGCACTGATCACGTGTTTATCAGGCAGTGATCAGTGACTGACAGGCGATGATCATGGGACTGTGCACGCACTGATCACTTGGCTGATCAGGATTGACCAGTTGACTGGGCATACAGTGATCATGTGGCTAATCGTTCACTGATCACGTGTTTATCATACGGTGATCTCGGGACTGAGAGTCGCTGATCACGTGACTGTAGCGTCAGTGATCACGTGGCTGATCATGCACTGATATCGTGACTGAGCATGCACTGATCATGTGCCGGGAGCCGGGGAGGCATTCCACTCTGGACAAAGGTCATGAGGAAGGAGGCTCGGCATACGCAAATGCGGGGTCCAGCCTCAGGAGTCCACCCGAAATTCTCGAATATCTCCCCCAAAGAAACCAGTGTCTGCCTACTGTATTGCTTTGTGCTCTGACCTCTGATTTCACTGGGGGCTGTCCCCTACCACCGTCTCGCTCTCTCTGTCAAAGAGTTAACTTACACCTCCAATTCATAAAGTTCCTTGTCATTCTTCCCTTTAACTTCCAGCTGAGTCTCCATTCGAGGCGAGGAACCCACCACGCTTACTAATTATGCCTGGGCTGCTAAGACCCACTCGAGAAGGTGTCTAGGGTGAGGCACCTTCCGCCATTTGACAGGCGCCTGAGGCCTACATAAGTGGTGCAAACTTCTTGTCTTGAAATTTGACTGGTCTCCCGCGTAAACCAAGCTACTCAGTCTCTTTGCTCCACCGAATTTTCCTACTGAGCTCTCCTCATTCTGTTATTCTTGACATCTCTGTTTAGCATATAAATAGTCGCCTAGGCCATCTCTCCTTGAATACCCTGGATCAGCTGGGGCTGGTCCCGGCAGGTGGCGCCCGAACAGGGACCCCATGAGGCAATACTCAAAGAGCTGAGCAGACAAGAACCACGCAATCAGCAGGCAATAAGCATGGGGCTCAGCAGTGACGAATCATGCTGCTCAACTGGCAATAATCAAGCAGATGACCAGGCAGGAATCACGCAGCTCAGCTGGCAATTGTCAAGCAGATGAGCCGACAGGAATCACGCAGCTCAGCTGAAAATTGTTATGCAGATGAGTCGGGCAGGAATCACGCAGCTCAGCAGGCCCTGATCACGTGACTCTGCAGGCACTGATCACGTGACTGATCAAGTCCGGATCACGTGACTGAGCATGCACTAATCACGTGGCTATCATGCACTGATCACCTGACTGCGAATGCACTGATGACGTGGCTGATCAGGCACTGAACACATGGCTCATAATGCACTGATCACGTGTTTCTCAGGCAATGATCAGTGACTGACAGGCGCTGATCCTGGGACTGTTCACGCAGTGATCACATGGCTATCATGCACTGATCACCTGACTGCCCATGCACTGATGACGTGGCTGAATGGACACTGATCACGTGTTTACCAGGCAGTGATCAGTGACTGACAGGCGATGATCATGGGACTGTGCACGCACTGTTCACGTGGCTGATCAGGAACTGACCACCTGACTGCGCATGCAGTGAACACGTCGCTAATCGTTCACTGATCACGTGTTTATCATATGGTGATCTCGGGACTGAGAGTCGCTGATCACGTGACTGTGCCGTCAGTGATCACGTGGCTGATCATGCACTGATATCGTGACTGAGCATGCACTGATCATGTGCCGGGAGCCGGGGAGGCATTCCACTCTGGACAAAGGTCATGAGGAAGGAGGCTCGGCATACGCAAATGCGGGAATGAGCCTCAGGAGTCCACCCGCATATTCTCGAGCGTCTCCCCCCAAAAAAAACCAGAGTCTGCCTACTGTATTGCTTTGTGCTCTCACCTCTGATTTCACTGGGGACTGTCCCCCACCACCATCTCGCTCTCTCTGTCAAAGAGTTAACTTACAGCTCCAATTCATAAATTTCCCTGTCATTCTTCCCTTTAACTTCCAGCTGAGTCTCCATCTGGAGCTCGGAACCCACCACGCTTACTAAATATGCCTGGGCTGCTAAGACCCACTCGAGAAGGTGTCTAGGGTGAGGCACCTTCCGCCATTTGAGAGGGCGCCTGCGGCCTACGTAAGTGGTGCAAACTTCTTGTCTTGAAGTTTGATTGGTCTCCCGCGTAAACCAAGCTACTCAGTCTCTTTTTCCACCGAATTTTCCTACTGAGCTCTCCTCATACTATTATTCTTGACATCTCTGATTAGCATATAAATAGTCGCCTAGGCCATCTCTCCTTCGAATACCCTGGATCAGCTGGGGATGGTCCCCGGCAGGTGGCGCCCGAACAGGGACCTCAGGAGGCAATACTCAAAGAACTGAGCAGACACGAACCACGCAATCAGCAGGCAATAAGCATGGAGCTCAGCAGTGACGAATCGTGCTGCTCAACTGGCAATAATCAAGCAGGTGACCAGGCAGGAATCATGCAGCTCAGCTGACAATTGTCAAGCAGATGAGCAGACAGGAATCACGCAGCTCAGCTGGCAATTGTCATGCAGATGAGCCCGGCAGGAATCACGCAGCTCAGCAGGCCCTGATCACGTGACTCTGCAGGCACTGATCACGTGGCTGATCAAGTCCAGATCACGTGACTGAGCATGCACTGATCACGTGACTGCGCATGCACTGATGACGTGGCTGATCAGGCACTGATCACATGGCTCATTATGCACTGATCACGTGTTTATCAGGCAATGATCAGTGACTGACAGTCGCTGATCATGGGACTGTGCACGCACTGATCACGTGGCTGATCAGGAACTGACCACCTGACTGCCCATGCAGTGATCACCTGGCTGGTCGTTCACTGATCACGTGTTTATCGTACGGTGATCCCGTGACTGAGAGGCACTGATCACGTGACTGTGCCGTCAGTGATCACGTGGCTGATCATGCACTGATATTGTGACCGAGCACGCACTGATCATGTGCCGGGAGCCGGGGAGTCATTCCACTCTGGACAAAGGTCATGAGGAAGGAGTCTCGGCATACGCAAATGCGGGATTGAGCCTCAGGAGTCCACCCGGCTATTCTTGAGCATCTCCCCCCAAAAAAAACCAGAGTCTGCCTACTGTATTGCTTTGTGCTCTCACCTCTGATTTCACTGGGGGCTGTCCCCCACCACCATCTCACTCTCTCTGTCAAAGAGTTAACTTACAGATCCAATTCACAAAGTTCCTTGTCATTCTTCCCTTTAACTTCCAGCTGAGTCTCCATCTGGAGCGCGGAACCCACCACGCTTACTAATTATGCCTGGGCTGCTAAGACCCACTCGAGAAGGTTTCTAGGATGAGGCACCTTCCGCTATTCCAGAGGGTGCCTGCAGCCTACGTAAGTGGTGCAAACTTCTTGTCTTGAAGTTTGATTGGTCTCCCGCGTAAACCAAGCTACTCAGTCTCTTTTCTCCACCGAATTTTCCTACTGAGCTCTCCTCATACTATTATTCTTGACATCTCTGATTAGCATATAAATAGTCGCCTAGGCCATCTCTCCTTCGAATACCCTGGATAAGCTGGGGCTGGTCCCCGGCAGGTGGGGACCGAAAAGGGACCTCAGGAGGCAATACTCAAAGAACTGAGCAGACACGAACCACGCAATCAGCAGGCAATAAGCATGGAGCCCAGCAGTGACGAATCCTGCTGCTCAACTGGCAATAATCAAGCAGGTGACCAGGCAGGAATCACGCAGCTCAGCTGACAATTGTCAAGCAGATGAGCAGACAGGAATCACGCAGCTCAGCTGGCAATTGTCATGCAGATGAGCCGGCAGGAATCACGCAGCTCAGCAGGCCCTGATCACGTGACTCTGCAGGCACAGATCACGTGGCTGATCAAGTCCAGATCACGTGACTGAGCATGCACTGATCACGTGGCTATCATGCACTGATCACGTGACTGCGCATGCACTGATGACGTGGATGATCAGGCACTGATCACATGGCTCATTATGCACTGATCACGTGTTTATCAGGCAATGATCAGTGACTGACAGTCGCTGATCATGGGACTGTGCACGCACTGATCACGTGGCTGATCAGGAACTGACCACCTGACTGCCCATGCAGTGATCACCTGGCTGGTCGTTCACTGATCACGTGTTTATCGTACGGTGATCCCGTGACTGAGAGGCACTGATCACGTGACTGTGCCGTCAGTGATCACGTGGCTGAGCAGGCACTGATATTGTGACCGAGCACGAACTGATCATGTGCCGGGAGCCGGGGAGTCATTCCACTCTGGACAAAGGTCATGAGGAAGGAGGCTCGGCATACGCAAATACGGGATTGAGCCTCAGGAGTCCACCCGGCTATTCTCGAGCATCTCCCCCCAAAAAAAACCAGAGTCTGCCTACTGTATTGCTTTGTGCTCTCTCCTCTGATTTCACTGGGGGCTGTCCCCCACCACCATCTCACTCTCTCTGTCAAAGAGTTAACTTACAGATCCAATTCACAAAGTTCCTTGTCATTCTTCCCTTTAACTTCCAGCTGAGTCTCCATCTGGAGCGCGGAACCCACCACGCTTACTAATTATGCCTGGGCTGCTAAGACCCACTCGAGAAGGTTTCTAGGATGAGGCACCTTCCGCTATTCCAGAGGGTGCCTGCAGCCTACGTAAGTGGTGCAAACTTCTTGTCTTGAAGTTTGATTGGTCTCCCGCGTAAACCAAGCTACTCAGTCTCTTTTCTCCACCGAATTTTCCTACTGAGCTCTCCTCATACTACTATTCTTGACATCTCGGATTAGCATATAAATAGTCGCCTAGGCCATCTCTCCTTCGAATACCCTGGATAAGCTGGGGCTGGTCCCCGGCAGGTGGCGCCCGAACAGGGACCTCAGGAGGCAATACTCAAAGAACTGAGCAGACACGAACCACGCAATCAGCAGGCAATAAGCATGGAGCGCAGCAGTGACGAATCCTGCTGCTCAACTGGCAATAATCAAGCAGGAGACCAGGCAGGAATCACGCAGCTCAGCTGACAATTGTCAAGCAGATGAGCAGACAGGAATCACGCAGCTCAGCTGGCAATTGTCATGCAGATGAGCCGGCAGGAATCACGCAGCTCAGCAGGCCCTGATCACGTGACTCTGCAGGCACAGATCACGTGGCTGATCAAGTCCAGATCACGTGACTGAGCATGCACTGATCACGTGGCTATCATGCACTGATCACGTGACTGCGCATGCACTGATGACGTGGCTGATCAGGCACTGATCACATGGCTCATTATGCACTGATCCCGTGTTTATCAGGCAATGATCAGTGACTGAGAGTCGCTGATCATGGGACTGTGCACGCACTGATCACGTGGCTGATCAGGAACTGACCACCTGACTGCGCATGCAGTGATCACGTGGCTGGTCGTTCACTGATCACGTGTTTATCGTACGGTGATCCCGTGACTGAGAGGCGCTGATCACGTGACTGTGCCGTCAGTGATCACGTGGCTGATCATGCACTGATATTGTGACTGAGCATGCACTGATCATGTGCCGGGAGCCGGGGAGGCATTCCACTCTGAACAAAGGTCATGAGGATGGAGGCTCGGCATACGCAAATGGGGGATCGAACCTCAGGAGTCCACCCGGCTATTCTCGAGCATCTCCCCCCCAAAAAAACCAGAGTCTGCCTACTGTATTGCTTTGTGCTCTCACCTCTGATTTCACTGGGGGCTGTCCCCCACCACCATCTCGCTCTCTCTTTCAAAGAGATAAATTACAGCTCCAATTCATAAAGTTACTTTTCGTTCTTCCCCTTTGACTTCCAGCTGAGTCTCCATCAGGAGCGCGGAACCCACCACGCTTACTAATTATGCCTGGGCTGCTAAGACCCACTCGAGAAGGTTTCTAGGGTGAGGCACCTTCTGCTATTCGAGAGGGCGCCTGCGGCCTACGTAAGTGTGCAAACTTCTTGTCTTGAATTTTGATTGGTCTCCCGCGTAAACCAAGCTTCTCAGTCTCTTTTCTCCACCGAATTTTCCTACTGAGCTCTCCTCATTCTATTATTCTTGACATCTCTGATTAGCATATACATAGTCGCCTAGGTCATCTCTCCTTCGAATACCCTGGATCAGCTGGGGCTGGTCCCCGGCAGGTGGCGCCCGAACAGGGACCTCAGGAGGCAATACTCAAAGAGCTGAGCAGACACGAACCACGCAATCAGCAGGCAATAAGCATGGAGCTCAGCAGTGAAGAATCGTGCTGCTCAACTGGCAATAATCAAGCAGGTGACCAGTCAGGAATCACGCAGCTCAGCTGGCAATTTTCAAGCAGATGAGCCAACAGGAATCACGCAGCTCAGCTGGCAATTGTCATGCAGATGAGTCTGCAGGAATCCCGCAGCTCAGCAGGCTCTGATCACGTGACTCTGCAGGCACTGATCACGTGGCTGATCAAGTCCAGGTCACGTGACTGAACATGCACTGATCACGTGGCTCTCATGCACTGATCACGTGACTGCACATGCACTGATGACGTGGCTGATCTGCCACTGATCACACGGCTCATCATGCACTGATCACGTGTTTCTCAGGCAATGATCAGTGACTGACATGCGCTGATCATGGGACTGTGCACGCACTGATCACGTGGCTGATCAGGAACTGACCACCTGATTGCGCATGCAGTGATCACGTGGCTGGTCGTTCACTGATCACGTGTTTATCATACAGTGATCACCTGACTGAGAGGCGCTGATCACGTAACTGTGCCCTCAGTGATCACGTGGCTATTCAAGCACTGATATCGTGACTTAGCATGCACTAATGACGTGGCTGATCGGGCACTGATCACGTGTTTATCAGGCAGTGATCAGTGACTGACAGGCGATGATCATGGGACTGTGCACGCACTGATCACGTGGCTGATCAGGATTGACCAGTTGACTGGGCATGCAGTGATCATGTGGCTAATCGTTCACTGATCACGTGTTTATCATACGGTGATCTCGTGACTGAGAGTTGCTGATCACGTGACTGTGCCGTCAGTGATCACGTGGCTGATCATGCACTGATATCGTGACTGAGCATGCACTGATCATGTGCCGGGAGCCTGGGAGGCATTCCACTCTGGACAAAGGTCATGAGGAAGGAGGCTCGGCATACGCAAATGCGGGACCGAGCCACAGGAGTCCACCTGGATATTCTCGAGCATCTCCCCCCAAAAAAACCAGAGTCTGCCTGCTGTATTGCTTTGTGCTCTCACCTCTGATTTCACTGGGGGCTGTCCCCAACCACCATCTCGCTCTCTCTGTCAAAGAGTTAACTTACAGCTCCAATTCATAAAGTTCCTTGTAATTCTTCCCTTTAACTTCCAGCTGAGTCTCCATCTGGAGCGCAGAACCCACCACGCTTACTAATGATGCCTGGGCTGCTAAGACCCACTCGAGAAGGTGTCTAGGGTGAGGCAACTTCCGCCATTCAAGAGGGCGCCTGCGGCCTACGTAAGTGGTGCAAACTTCTTGTCTTGAAGTTTGATTGGTCTCCCGCGTAAACCAAGGTACTCAGTCTCTTTTCTTCACCGAATTTTCCTACTGAGCTCGCCTCATACTATTATTCTTGACATCTCTGATTAGCATATAAATAATGACCTAGGCCATCTCTTCTTCGAATACCCTGGATCAGCTGGGGCTGGTCCCCGGCAGGTGGCGCCCGAACAGGGACCTCAGGAGGCGATACTCAAAGAGCTGAGCAGACACGAACCACGCAATCAGCAGGCAATAAGCATGGAGCTCAGCAGTGACGAATCATGCTGCTCAACTGGCAATAATCAAGCAGGTGACCAGGCAGGAATCACGCAGCTCAGCTGGCAATTTTCAAGCAGTTGAGCCGACAGGAATCACGCAGCTCAGCTGGCAATTGTCATGCAGATGTGCCGGCAGGAATCACGCAGCTCAGCAGGCCCTGATCACGTGACTCTGCAGGCACTGATCTCGTGGCTGATCAAGTCCAGATCACGTGACTGAGCATGCACTGATCACGAGGCTATCAGGAACTGACCACGTGACTGAGCATGCACTGATCACGAGGCTATCAGGAACTGACCACGTGACTGAGCATGCACTGATCACGAGGCTATCAGGAACTGACCACGTGACTGAGCATGCACTGATCACGTAGCTATCATGCACTGATCACGTGACTGCGCATGCACTGATGACGTGGATGATCAGGCACTGATCACATGGCTCATTATGCACTGATCACATGTGTATCAGGCAATGATCAGTGACTGACAGACGCTGATCATGGAACTGTGCACGCACTGATCACGTGGCTGATCAGGAACTGACCACCTGACTGCGCATGCAGTGATCACCTGGCTGGTCGTTCACTGATCACGTGTTTATCATACGGTGATCCCGTGACAGAGAGGCGCTGATCACGTGACTGTGCCGTCAGTGATCACGTGGCTGATCATGCACTGATATCCTGACTGAGCATGCACTGATCATGTGCTGGGAGCCAGGGAGGCATTCCACTCTGGACAAAGGTCATGAGGAAGGAGGCTCGGCATAGGCAAATGCGGGATCGAGCCTCAGGAGTCCACCCGGATATTCTCGAGCATCTCCCCCCCAAAAAAACCAGAGTCTGCCTACTGTATTGCTTTGTGCTCTCACCTCTGATTTCACTGGGGGCTGTCCCCCACCACCGTCTCGCTCTCTCTGTCAAAGAGTTAACTTACAGCTCCAATTCATAAATTTCCCTGTCATTCTTCCCTTTAACTTCCAGCTGAGTCTCCATCTGGAGCGCGGAACCCACCACGCTTACTAAATATGCCTGGGCTGCTAAGACCCACTCGAGAAGGTGTCTAGGGTGAGGCACCTTCCGCCATTTGAGAGGGCGCCTGCGGCCTACGTAAGTGGTGCAAACTTCTTGTCTTGAAGTTTGATTGGTCTCCCGCGTAAACCAAGCTACTCAGTCTCTTTTCTCCACCGAATTTTCCTACTGTGCTCTCCTCATACTACTATTCTTGACATCTCTGATTAGCATATAAATAGTCGCCTAGGCCATCTCTCCTTCGAATACCCTGGATCAGCTGGGGCTGGTCCCCGGCAGGTGGCGCCCGAACAGGGACCTCAGGAGGCAATACTCAAAGAACTGAGCAGACACGAACCACGCAATCAGCAGGCAATAAGCATGGAGCACAGCAGTGACGAATCCTGCTGCTCAACTGGCAATAATCAAGCAGGTGACCAGGCAGGAATCACGCAGCTCAGCTGACAATTGTCAAGCAGATGAGCAGACAGGAATCACGCAGCTCAGCTGGCAATGTCATGCAGATGAGCGGCAGGAATCACGCAGCTCAGCAGGCCTGATCACGTGACTCTGCAGGCACAGATCACGTGGCTGATCAAGTCCAGATCACGTGACTGAGCATGCACTGATCACGTGGCTATCATGCACTGATCACGTGACTGCGCATGCACTGATGACGTGGATGATCAGGCACTGATCACATGGCTCATTATGCACTGATCACGTGTTTCTCAGGCAATGATCAGTGACTGACAGTCGCTGATCATGGGACTGTGCACGCACTGATCACGTGGCTGATCAGGAACTGACCACCTGACTGCGCATGCAGTGATCACGTGGCTGGTCGTTCACTGATCACGTGTTTATCGTACGGTGATCACGTGACTGAGAGGCGCTGATCACGTGACTGTGCCGTCAGTGATCACGTGGCTGATCATGCACTGATATTGTGACTGAGCATGCACTGATCATGTGCCGGGAGCCGGGGAGGCATTCCACTCTGAACAAAGGTCATGAGGAAGGAGGCTCGGCATACGCAAATGGGGGATCGAACCTCAGGAGTCCACCCGGCTATTCTCGAGCATCTCCCCCCCAAAAAAACCAGAGTCTGCCTACTGTATTGCTTTGTGCTCTCACCTCTGATTTCACTGGGGGCTGTCCCCCACCACCATCTCGCTCTCTCTTTCAAAGAGATAAATTACAGCTCCAATTCATAAAGTTACTTTTCGTTCTTCCCTTTGACTTCCAGCTGAGTCTCCATCAGGAGCGCGGAACCCACCACGCTTACTAATTATGCCTGGGCTGCTAAGACCCACTCGAGAAGGTTTCTAGGGTGAGGCACCTTCTGCTATTCGAGAGGCGCCTGAGCACGTAAGTGTGCAAACTTCTTGTCTTGAATTTTGATTGGTCTCCCGCGTAAACCAAGCTTCTCAGTCTCTTTTCTCCACCGAATTTTCCTACTGAGCTCTCCTCATTCTATTATTCTTGACATCTCTGATTAGCATATACATAGTCGCCTAGGTCATCTCTCCTTGAATACCCTGGATCAGCTGGGGCTGGTCCCGGCAGGTGGCGCCCGAACAGGGACCTCAGGAGGCAATACTCAAAGAGCTGAGCAGACACGAACCACGCAATCAGCAGGCAATAAGCATGGAGCTCAGCAGTGAAGAATCGTGCTGCTCAACTGGCAATAATCAAGCAGGTGACCAGTCAGGAATCACGCAGCTCAGCTGGCAATTTTCAAGCAGATGAGCCAACAGGAATCACGCAGCTCAGCTGGCAATTGTCATGCAGATGAGTCTGCAGGAATCCCGCAGCTCAGCAGGCTCTGATCACGTGACTCTGCAGGCACTGATCACGTGGCTGATCAAGTCCAGATCACGTGACTGAACATGCACTGATCACGTGGCTCTCATGCACTGATCACGTGACTGCACATGCACTGATGACGTGGCTGATCCGCCACTGATCACACGGCTCATCATGCACTGATCACGTGTTTCTCAGGCAATGATCAGTGACTGACATGCGCTGATCATGGGACTGTGCACGCACTGATCACGTGGCTGATCAGGAACTGACCACCTGATTGCGCATGCAGTGATCACGTGGCTGGTCGTTCACTGATCACGTGTTTATCATACAGTGATCACCTGACTGAGAGGCGCTGATCACGTAACTGTGCCCTCAGTGATCACGTGGCTATTCAAGCACTGATATCGTGACTGAGCATGCACTGATGACGTGGCTGATCGGGCACTGATCACGTGTTTATCAGGCAGTGATCAGTGACTGACAGGCGATGATCATGGGACTGTGCACGCACTGATCACGTGGCTCTTCAGGATTGACCAGTTGACTGGGCATGCAGTGATCATGTGGCTAATCGTTCACTGATCACGTGTTTATCATACGGTGATCTCGGGACTGAGAGTCGCTGATCACGTGACTGTGCCGTCAGTGATCACGTGGCTGATCATGCACTGATATCGTGACTGAGCATGCACTGATCATGTGCCGGGAGCCTGGGAGGCATTCCACTCTGGACAAAGGTCA
Source organism: Bos mutus (assembly GCF_027580195.1). Classification (NCBI taxonomy): domain Eukaryota; kingdom Metazoa; phylum Chordata; class Mammalia; order Artiodactyla; family Bovidae; genus Bos; species Bos mutus. The sequence goes on from NW_027219987.1 coordinate 25,302, forward strand.
TGAGGAAGGAGGCTCGGCATACGCAAATGCGGGATCGAGCCACAGGAGTCCACCTGGATATTCTCGAGCATCTCCCCCCAAAAAAACCAGAGTCTGCCTGCTGTATTGCTTTGTGCTCTCACCTCTGATTTCACTGGGGGCTGTCCCCAACCACCATCTCGCTCTCTCTGTCAAAGAGTTAACTTACAGCTCCAATTCATAAAGTTCCTTGTAATTCTTCCCTTTAACTTCCAGCTGAGTCTCCATCTGGGAGCCTGGAACCCACCACGCTTACTAATGATGCCTGGGCTGCTAAGACCCACTCGAGAAGGTGTCTAGGGTGAGGCAACTTCCGCCATTCAAGAGGGCGCCTGCGGCCTACGTAAGTGGTGCAAACTTCTTGTCTTGAAGTTTGATTGGTCTCCCGCGTAAACCAAGGTACTCAGTCTCTTTTCTTCACGGAATTTTCCTACTGAGCTCGCCTCATACTATTATTCTTGACCAGTCAGCAGCAATGAAGCAGGCAGGTGTCGCGAATCATGCTGCTCAGCTGGCGATTATCAAGCAGATGAGCAGGCAGGTGTCGCGCGGCTCAGCTGGCGATTATCAAGCAGATGAGCAGGCAGGTGTCGCGCGGCTCAGCTGGCGATTATCAAGCAGATGAGCAGGCAGGTGTCGCGCGGCTCAGCTGGCGATTATCAAGCAGATGAGCAGGCAGGTGTCGCGCGCGGCTCAGCTGGCGATTATCAAGCAGATGAGCAGGCGGGTGTCGCGCGGCTCAGCTGGCGATTTATCAAGCAGATGAGCAGGCGGGTGTCGCGCGGCTCAGCTGGCGATTATCAAGCAGATGAGCAGGCAGGTGTCGCGCGGCTCAGCTGGCGATTATCAAGCAGATGAGCAGGCAGGTGAGCGCGGCTCAGCTGGCGCGATTATCAAGCAGATGAGCAGGCAGGTGTCGCGCGGCTCAGCTGGCGATTATCAAGCAGATGAGCAGGCAGGTGTCGCGCGGCTCAGCTGGCGATTATCAAGCAGATGAGCAGGCAGGTGTCGCGGCGGCTCAGCTGGCGATTATCAAGCAGATGAGCAGGCAGGTGTCGCGCGGCTCAGCTGGCGATTATCAAGCAGATGAGCAGGCAGGTGTCGCGCGGCTCAGCTGGCGATTATCAAGCAGATGAGCAGGCAGGGTGTCGGCGGCGGCTCAGCTGGCGATTATCAAGCAGATGAGCAGGCAGGTGTCGGCGGCGGCTCAGCTGGCGATTATCAAGCAGATGAGCAGGCAGGTGCAGGTGGCGAGCGGCTCAGCTGGCGATTATCAAGCAGATGAGCAGGCAGGTGTCGCGCGGCTCAGCTGGCGATTATCAAGCAGATGAGCAGGCGGTGTGTCGCGGCTCAGCTGGCGATTATCAAGCAGATGAGCAGGCAGGTGTCGCGCGGCTCAGCTGGCGATTATCAAGCAGATGAGCAGGCAGGTGTCGCGCGGCTCAGCTGGCGATTATCAAGCAGATGAGCAGGCAGGTGTCGCGCGGCTCAGCTGGCGATTATCAAGCAGATGAGCAGGCAGGTGTCGCGCGGCTCAGCTGGCGATTATCAAGCAGATGAGCAGGCAGGTGTCGCGCGGCTCGGCTGGCGATTATCAAGCAGATGAGCAGGCAGGTGTCGCGCGGCTCAGCTGGCGATTATCAAGCAGATGAGCAGGCAGGTGTCGCGCGGCTCGGCTGGCGATTATCAAGCAGATGAGCAGGCAGGTGTCGCGCGGCTCAGCTGGCGATTATCAAGCAGATGAGCAGGCAGGTGTCGCGCGGCTCAGCTGGCGATTATCAAGCAGATGAGCAGGCAGGTGTCGCGCGGCTCAGCTGGCGATTATCAAGCAGATGAGCAGGCGGGTGTCGCGCGGCTCAGCTGGCGATTATCAAGCAGATGAGCAGGCAGGTGTCGGCGCGGCTCAGCTGGCGATTATCAAGCAGATGAGCAGGCGGGTGTCGTCGCGGCTCGGCTGGCGATTATCAAGCAGATGAGCAGGCGGGTGTCGCGCGGCTCAGCTGGCGATTATCAAGCAGATGAGCAGGCGGGTGTGTCGCGCGGCTCGGCTGGCGATTATCAAGCAGATGAGCAGGCGGGTGTCACGCGGTCAGCTGGCGAGCGGCTCGGCTGGCGATTATCAAGCAGATGAGCAGGCAGGTGTCGCGCGGCTCAGCTGGCGATTATCAAGCAGATGAGCAGGCAGGTGTCGCGGCTCGGCTGGCGATTATTATCAAGCAGATGAGCAGGCAGGTGTCGCGCGGCTCAGCTGGCGATTATCAAGCAGATGAGCAGGCAGGTGTCGCGCGGCTCAGCTGGCGATTATCAAGCAGATGAGCAGGCAGGTGTCGCGCGGCTCAGCTGGCGATTATCAAGCAGATGAGCAGGCAGGTGTCGCGCGGCTCGGCTGGCGATTATCAAGCAGATGAGCAGGCAGGTGTCGCGGCGGCTCAGCTGGCGATTATCAAGCAGATGAGCAGGCAGGTGGCAGGTGTCGCGGCTCGGCTGGCGATTATCAAGCAGATGAGCAGGCAGGTGTCGCGCGGCTCGGCTGGCGATTATCAAGCAGATGAGCAGGCGGGTGTCGCGCGGCTCAGCTGGCGATTATCAAGCAGATGAGCAGGCGGGTGTCGCGGCGGCTCAGCTGGCGATTATCAAGCAGATGAGCAGGCGGGTGTCGCGCGGCTCGGCTGGCGATTATCAAGCAGATGAGCAGGCGGGTGTCGCGGCGGCTCGGCTGGCGATTATCAAGCAGATGAGCAGGCGGGTGTCGCGGCGGCTCGGCTGGCGATTATCAAGCAGATGAGCAGGCGGGTGTCGCGGGCTCGGCTGGCGATTATCAAGCAGATGAGCAGGCAGGTGTCGCGCGGCTCAGCTGGCGATTATCAAGCAGATGAGCAGGCAGGTGTCGCGCGGCTCGGCTGGCGATTATCAAGCAGATGAGCAGGCGGGTGTCGCGCGGCTCAGCTGGCGATTATCAAGCAGATGAGCAGGCAGGTGTCGCGCGGCTCAGCTGGCGATTATCAAGCAGATGAGCAGGCAGGTGTCGCGCGGCTCAGCTGGCGATTATCAAGCAGATGAGCAGGCGGGTGTCGCGCGCGGCTCGGCTGGCGATTATCAAGCAGATGAGCAGGCGGGTGTCGCGCGGCTCAGCTGGCGATTATCAAGCAGATGAGCAGGCGGGTGTGAGCAGGCAGGCGGCGCGGCTCAGCTGGCGATTATCAAGCAGATGAGCAGGCGGGTGTC
>NW_027219988.1:0-52018 GCF_027580195.1 Bos mutus
TGATGTATCATTAAGTGCGTCTCAGTGAAGCAGGAACTCTGTGTGCTTCTTCTCTCCGCCTTCTATTCCTGAAACTACACATGCCCCCCTAGCTCATCGTAGGTGCTCAGTATTTATGGTGTGTGAAAGACAGAAAAGCTCTTGGAAGCCTCAAGGGTCATGGCTCGGCACTTTTGATCTCTTTATGTTGGCGATTCAATTCTTTCCTTTCCTGGGTTGATGGGTACACTATGACCGAGAGCCTGAAGCTAAGGCAGAAGACATATCCATACATGAGGTCTTGCTGGGAACTTCGTACAGCAGACCTCTACAAGTTAGGGCTTTTCAAATGCTCTAGAAGCATGTGAACGTTCAAGTGAGCTCCATTTTCATTTCAAAGAAAGATCGTTTTGACTTCCACTTAGCAAAGGGTGGAGACAGCTGGCGTTAGGTCAATACTTATACCTTGACCATTTCAGGCAAGTCTTGTGGTTCCTTCTGGAGGTGTGTGGCTCTTGCAGAAATGTGAAGATCTTCCATCGTCCTCAGACTTTGGTGTCATTGCAATCATCCATTCCAGGTCTGGGTTCCAGACCCCCCAGCACACGCAGTCAGTAGCCGCGGGTGGATTCAGGAATACGCATTGTTCACAGGCATTACCGTTGATATTGTTCACTGCACACTCAATGCAGTGGGCAGGGCCTGGACCAATCACTGGGTCTCATGTGGAATGGAAAAGAGGCTCCCCCTCCCCCACACACACACCCCCCCCCCCTGTTCCCCAACCTTTTGTGGAAAGCGGTCCCGAAACAAAATCAGACAAACCAGAAAGCCCAGATGTTTCCTTGAGAGGGAAGGGGAATTTTAACCCTTTTGGTTCGTGGCACCAAGGGAAAAGGTTTTCTTTTTGTGTCTGCCCCTCTACCCCTTTTCTTCCTGGGCGCCTTAGGGTTTTGTCCTTGGAGATTTGAAATAAAGTGCAAAAAAAGTCATATGTGTTGAATCCAAGATTTTGCATTTAACCATCCCCTAAAAAAGGAAGAAACCGCCTCACATGTTTCTTTCAAAACGTCAATTGCTTTTCAATTCGGGGGTTTCTCTCTTTTGTTCAGTTAGCCTTAACAAAAAAATCAAACTACAAAAAAGATTCAAGGACCAAAAAGGACAGCTTCTGTTTTGAAATGGGCTTTCCATTTTTGTGAACCCCGAGCTCTATTCTTTGTATTTTTCCTAGGGGAATTAAAAAGTCCCGGTTTCGAAAGGAGCATCTGGCGCAGGGGACTGGGGGTTTTATCCCTGGGTGGGAAGATCCCCCAGGAAAGGAAATGGCACCCTCCCAGTATCCTGCCTGGGAAATGCCCGGACAGAAAGGGGCCCGATGGCCCATGGGTTGTATAAAGTTGGGGTCAACCCAGCAACTCTGGGAAAACAAGTATTTCAAAGACCACACTCAAAGTGTGTGTGTGTGTGTGTGTGTGTGTGTGTATCTCCTCTTCCGTCTTAATTTCTCGGATCTTCCTTTATTTCTGCCTCTGTATCTCCTGACAGCCAACCCCTTGGCCCCTTAAATCTGGCCCCGGGTTTCCCAGGGTCTGGCTCTGGCTGAGGAGCTTGCTGAGCCAGCTGTCTCTGGCGTGGGGTGCGTCCGGGGTTCTTTGTCTGTCTTTTGTGCCTGGCTGTGGCTCGTCTGCTCTCAGGAAGGTCGGGGCTTGGCGGGGGGGGGAAGGGGGGGGGGTGTGCGAAGGGGGGGGCTGGGCCTCCCGGGCGACCCGGGGCCTCCCCCGGCTTCCTGGTGGTTGGGCACCCCGGGCGGGTGCGCAGGGGGGGGGCTCAAGTTTCGCTCGTCTAGGCCGCAGGGGTTCAGAGGCCTGGGCGCCCGGGGGGGTTTGGGCGCGGGCGCGGCCGGCACCTCGGGGCGCGGGCCTGACGCGAATGGGTCGGGAGGCGGCTCAGCGGCGCGGCGGGTCGGGGTGGCGCGGTGGGAGGGGCCGAGACCTCCCCCCTCAGCCCCGCCCCAGGCCCAGCGCCGCGCGCTCCGCCCGCCCTCCCCGGGCAATGGGGTCCCCGGAAGCCTCGGCCCCCGGGGGCCCGAGGCTGCTGGTCGTTTGGCGGTGTTGGAAGGGGGGGGGGCGGGGTCAGCAGGCTGGAGTCGATCCTTTGGGGCGTCGGCTCAAATTTCCCGCATGCCCAGCGGCGAAGTCGACCCGTTGGCCCGACCTGCAGGGCAGAAGGGGAAAGGGGCGGGGAAGGCTCTTGGCGAGCCGCCCGTCTCAGGCGTATCGCCTGGCGCCGATCTCGTCTGATCCGGAAGCTGCAGTGGGGCCTGGTTATATCTTGGGTGGGAGAGACCACCTGATCGGTGCCGGGCTTTCCCCTGCGAAGGATCCTTTAGCCCCGCCCGGCGTCCGTTCTTGGGTCCCCCAGCCCCACCCCCCTCCCGGGCCGGGGGCGGGGGGGGGGCCCGATTTCCGCTGCGCCTGGGTTGCCTCCCCGGGGGCCGAGCCTCCGCTGCTGGCTTCCAGGACACCCGGCGCCGGCGGTCCCGTCTCCACCGGGGGCCCCCTTTTGGCTTGCCTCAGGAATCCGGAGCCACGACTCACCAGAGCGGCCCCCCCCCCCTCCTAAGAAGCGCCCCGCCCATGCGGGCGTACCCCGCTTTTGAATAGATGTCCCCAAGGGGGCATCATCTTGTTCATCCGTGGGTGGATCTGCCTAAATCGGACTGCTGGACCATAGGCTACTTCCATTTTTAGTTCCGGAAAACCTCCATATTTTTTTTCCATACGGCTCTGCGCCCTTCCTACTCCCCGTGGAGGGGGTTTCCCCTTTTGCTCCCATCTTCTCCAGCTCGGTTTTGACAGACATCGCAGTGAGGCCCAGCGGACTCATGTGAAGTGGTCCCCCCTTTGGGGTTTTGGAGTTAGCCTCCCCAATAAATTAGGGGCTTAAAGCAAGATGCCCCCCGGGAAAATGCAGATGCAATGCTGTCACCCCCCCTGCCCCCAACGGCCCCTTTTTTCCAGCATTTGAGAATCGACCAACCTTCAGGCTTGCTCCTCCGTTCTTCTCTGATGTCTTTTGCCTGGAATGCCCTCTGCCTCTTTGCTTCCCCCTGGGGGCATTTTTCGTTTCTTGAATTCCTGTTTCCCTGGTCACATAGCCTTCCAAGATGCTTTTTTCCGCTAAATTCTTCCCATCTCCCTGGTTTACTAGGTTCAACCTTGGACCTCAAAGTCCCCTCGGGAAAGCCTTCCTGACACCCAGGTTTTGTGGTGAGGGAAGGGCCCCCTCTATGGGTTCTCAAGGATCTGCCTGTGATGTATCATTAAGTCGTCTCAGTGAAAGCAGAACTCTTTTCTTCTTCTCCCCCCTTCTTTTCCCCGACTTTTTACTGCCTCTGGCTCTGTAGGTGCTCAGTATTTCCAGTGGGGAAAAGACAAAAAAATTAAGCCTCGGGGGTCACTTGACATTTTTTGATCTTTTATATTTGGGATTAAAATTCTTTCCTTTCCGGGTTGTTACATTATTGAGGCACAACGGCATGAAGACATATCCATACATAGAGGTCTTGCTTTCAAGGGAAATCGTGCAGCAATTTCTATTAGGCTTTTCAAATGTTAAAGCATGTGAGCGTTCAGTAAAGGGTCCATTTTCATTTCAAAGAAAAATCGTTTGACTTCCTTGAAAGGTGGAGACCTAGCGTTGAGTCAATACTTATACCATGACCATTTCAGGCAATCTTGTGGTTTTCCCTTTTAGGTGTGCTCTTCGAAATGTGAAGATCTTCCTCGATCCTCGACTTTGGTGTCATTGCAATCATCCAGAAAGCACCAGGTCTAGGTTCCAGACCACCAGCACGCACACAGTCAGTAATGGCGGGTGGATTCAGAATCGCATTGTTCCGGCATTACCGGGTTTATATTGTTTGCTCACACTCAGCAGTGGGCAGGGGCCCGGATTATCCACTGGGTCTCATGGAATGGAAAGAAGTGTATTTCCACACACTCACCACTCCTAATCGCTGACAGCCTTGTTACTAGAAACGGTCCTCAAACAAGAATCAGACAAACCAGAGAAGCCCAGACAGATAGTCTTGAGATGATGAACTACAGGCTTGCTGAGATGGCACATGGGAAAGTGTTGTTTTTTTGTCTGCCCTCTACTCCTTTCCTGGACACCTTGTAGGGCTTCACTATAGGATTTGAAAGAGTGTACAAAAGTCATATGTGTTGAATCAAGATTTGCATTTAACCATCTCAAAAGGAAAGAAACTCACCTGCATGTTTATTTCAAAGCAAATCAGTCTTTTTCAACTCTGGGTTTCTCTCTTGCAGTATTCAGTTAACCTTAACAGTAAATCAGCGAAACTACATAAGATTCGAAGATGCAACAAAGGGGACAGCTTCTGTTTTTAGGAAATCATCTTTCCATTTAGTAGAACAGAGCTCTATTCTTTGTATTTTGCCTAGGGAATGAGCAATATCCTGGTTCAGATGGCAAGGCATCCGCCATGGGAGACTGGTTTGATCCCTGGGTAGGAAGATCCGCCGGAGAAAATGAAACCCACTCCCAGTACCCTCGCCTAGGAAATCCAGGACAGAGGAGCCTGATGGCCCCCAAATCCATAGGTTGTATTAAAGTTAGGCTCAACCCAGCAACCTGACACAAGTTTTTCCCAAGACCACCTCAAGTGTGTGTGTGTGTGTGTGTGTGTTTTTTATCTCCTCTTGCAAGTTTTGGGAGTCTGTCTCGGAATCTTCATGTATTTCTGCCTCTGTATCCCCGGGCACCAGCCTTGTCAGTTCCTCTGGCCGACCTCTCCAGCGCTCTGGCTCTGGCTGAGAGCCTGCCCAGGCCAGCTGTCTCCAACGTAGGTGCGTCACAGTGTCTGTGTCTGTCTGTTGTGCCTGTGCACAGTCTGCTCTCTCAGGAAGGTCGGGGCGGCGTGGGGGCAAGGGGGCCTCGGTGTGCAAAGGGGAGGGCTGGCGCTCGGTCGACCGCGCCTCCCTGGCTTTGGGGGTTTGGGCCCCGGACAGGTGCCGGGGCAAGTTGAGCGCCCCAAGTTTCGCTGCGTCTGGCCCCGCAGGAAGTTCAGAGCCCCTGGGCGCGGAGGTTGAGGCGGGCGCCGGGCCGACACCTCCGAGGGGCGCGGGCCCGAGCCCGCGAATGGGGGTCGAGGAGGCCCCGGGTCAGCAAGGCGGCGGGTCTGGAGTGGCCGGGTGGGGGCCCGGACCTCCGCCCCCTCAGCCCAGCCCCAGGCCCGCGGGGCGCCGCCCACTGGCATACGCCCTCCCAATGGGTCCTGGAAGCCTCGGGCCCCGGGCCCCCGGCCCAGGCCTGCTGGTCTGGTGTTGGCGGGGTTTCCGGGGGGGGGCGGGCCGGGGTCAAAGGCTGGAGTCGATCGCCCCGTCGTCGCGGCTCAAGTACGCATGCCCAGCGGCGAGGTGCGGCCGTTGGCCCACCGAGAGGCGAAGCGGGAAAGTGGCGCCAAAGGCTCTTAAAGGGGCAGCCAGCGCGCCACCCTCTCAGGCGTATCAGCCTGAAGGCGCCCATCTCGTCTGATCTCGGGCTAAGCGGGTCGGGCCTGGTTGTATCTTCGGATGGAGACCACCTGGAATCCCGGGTGCTGAGCTTTTGCCTAGCAGAAGAGGTCTTGGGCCCCGCGCGCGTCCCATTCTTGGATCCCCGCGCCCCAGCCCTCCCGGGCGGGAAACCCGGGGGGCGGGCCCGACTCCCGCTCAACCTGCGGTTGCCTCCCCGCGGCCCGAACCCCCGCGTGCGTGGCTTCAGGACACCCGACGGCCGGCAGTGTCTCACCCGGGCTCCTTTGGCCTCAGGCAATCCGAGGCACCGGCTCAGCCAGAGCCGGCCCCCCCCACCTGCCAGGCGTGGCATCCTGTCGCGTGGGCCCTTTCGCCGAAAAGTGTGCCCAAGCGGGGCATCTATCTTTTCATATACCGTGGGTGGATCTGCCTGGGAGTCGGCTGCTGGACCATGGCTCCCTTTCCCCTTTTAGTTTTCCCTTTGGGAACCTCCATATTCTTTCCTACCGGCTCTACCCGCCATTTCCTCACCCTGGAGAGAGTTCCCCTTTCTCACATCTTCTCAGCATCGGTTATTGACAGACATCGCCGAGTAAGGCCCAGTCGGATCATGTGAAGTGTCCCTCCTTGGGTTTGAGTTGGCCCCTCAATCATTAGTGACGTGGAGCAGATGACCTTTTGGAAATGCGATGCAATGCTGCCTCCCTGCTCCACGGCTCTCGTATTTCCCCGCATTTGAAAATCGCCACTTCCCTTCGGGCATCTCATTCTTCTCGTGTCTTTTGCCTGGAATCCCCTCTGCCTCTTTCTTACCCCCAAAAGGGTTTTTCGTTTCTTGAATGTCCTATTTTCCCAGTCCTACCCCTTCCAAGTTTCTTTTCCCTCCCAATTCTTGCATCTCAACCCTGGTTTACCTGGGTTCAACCTATGGACCCCCAACAAATGGTCTTCTCTGAAATTTCCAAACCCTTGGGTTTTGTGAGGGAAAGACCCCCTCTATAATTCTCAAAGGTCTCCCTGTGATGTACCCCATTAGGTAATCTCAGTAAAAAACAGGAACTCTGTGTCTTTCCTTCTCACCTTCTTTCCCCTGAAACTCTTACACCCTCTAGCTCCCAGTAGGTCCCTCAGTATTTATATGTGAAAGACAGAAGCTTTTTGGGAAAACCTAAAGGGAGGTCTTGGCTCAACCTTGATCTCTTTGTATGTTGGCGATTCAATTTTTTTTTCCTTTTTCCGGGGTTGTGGTTTTTGAGGGGCACAATCAAGGCTAAAGGGCATACCCATACATAGAAGGTTTTGCTCAAAAAACTCGTACACCCAGATTTCTAAAAATTAGGGTTTCAAATCTCTGAAGCATGTAGACGTTCAGTAGGCTCATTTTCTTTTTCAAGAAAGATCGTTTGATTTCCCATGGAAAGGGTGGAGACCTTTACGTTGAGTCAATATTATACCCCGTCCTTTTCAAGGCAAGTCTTGGGGTTTTCCTTCTGGGGGTGTTTTGGCTCTTGCAGAAATTGAGATCTTCCATTCATTCAGATTTTGGTTCTTTTGAATCATCGAAAGCTTCAGGTCTGAGTTCCAGCCCAAAGCCGATCAGTACCCAAACAAGGGGTTTCCCAGGAATCGCATTGTTCCCCGGCATTACCGTTGATATTTTTGCTGCCTCAATCCAGGGGGCAGGGCCTGGATTATCCACTGGGTCTCATGAAGGGGAAGAAGGCTCCCCCCCTCCCACACACACCCCACCCCCACTTTTGACAGCCTTGGGGACGAAAGCGGTCCCGACAGGAAACAGACAAACCAGAAGCGGTAAAGAGTCAGCAGGATAGGAACTAAGCAGCTGGATTTTGCTTGCACCAAAGGAAGGTTGCTCTTTGTTCTGCCTCTTCTCCCTTTCTTCCCGGACCTTTTAGTTTTTATGGATTTGAAATAAAATGCACAAAAATCATATATATTTAATCAAGATTTTGCATTTCCATTTTCAAAAGAAGAAACCGCCTGCCATTTTCTTTCAAAACGTCAATTGCTTTTCATTTTAAGTTTCTCTCCCCTTTTCAATTAGCCTTAACAGTAAAAATCATGAAAACTATAAAGATTCAAAGATACCAACAAGGACAGCTTCTGTTTTGAAATCGTCTTTCATTTAGTAGAAACGAGCTCTATTCTTTGTATTTTTGCCTAGAGATTAGCAATGTCCTGGTTCAGATGGCAAAGGCATCCGGCGCAGAGACTGGGGTTTGATCCTGGGTGGAAGATCCCGGAGAAGGAAATGGGACCCTCCCAGTATCCCCGCCTGGGAAATGCCCACGGGCAGAGGAACTGATGGGCGCGTCCATGGTTGTATAAGTTGACTCAACCAGCAACTTCTGAAATTGTTTCCAAGACCACACTCAAGTGGTGTGTGTGTGTGTGTGTGTGTGTGTATCTCTCTTGCCGTCTTGGGTCTGTCTCGGGAAACTTCATGTATTTCTGCCTCTGTATCTCCCGACAGCCCAGCCCCGGCCCGTTCCAAATCTGGCCCGGGCCCCTCCCAAGCGCTCTGGCTCTGGCGAGGTTCGCAGGCCAGCTGTCTCCTTGGGGTGGAGTGCGTCGAGTGTCTGTGTGTCTGTCTGTGTGTGCTGGCTGTCACTGCTCTCTAAAGGAAGGTCGACCTTGGGGGGGGGGGCGGGGGGGCCTCGGTATTTGCGAAGGAGGCTGGCGCTCTTTGTGCCTTCCTGGCTCACCGGTTTGGGCCCGGACAGGTGCCGGGCAAAGCGCTAATTTTCGCTCGTCTGGGCCTGGGGGTTCCCAGGGGCCCCTGGGCGCGGGGGGGGGCGGGGCGCCCCGACACCCCCCGGGGGCGGGGGGCCTACAGGAGTGGGATCGGGAGGCCCGGCTCCCCGCGGGCCGGGTCTGGGTGCGGCCCGGTGGGGGCCCCCGAGCCTCGCGCCCTCACCCCACCCCCCGGGCCCCCTTGGCGCTCCCCGCCTCGCCCGCGCCTCGGTCAATGGGGTCTAAACCCCCTCGGGCCGGGCGGCAGGGGCGCTGGTCTGGTTTTGGGGCGGTGTTGGTGGGGCGGGCGGCGTCACCCGGGGCCCTAAATCGTCGGAAAAAATCGGCTCGGTGGCATCGCGGCAAAGGGTCGGCCGTGGCCCGACCTGCAGGAGCAGAAGCGAAGGCGGCGCGGCTCTTGCGCCGGCCCAAACGCCACCGTCCCCAGGCTATCAGCCGGCGTCTCGTCTGATCTCGGACCCTAAGCAAGTCGGGGCGGTTGGTATCTTGGATGGAGACCACCTGGGCCCCGGGTGCTCGGGGCACGCCTGGGGGTCCTTTAGCCCCGCCCGCGTCGGTTCTTGGATCCCCCTCCCAAAGCCCCCCCGGGCGGGGGAGGCGGGTGGCGGGGCTCCCTGCGGGCCGGGGTTTTCCTCCGCTTTGGGGCGCGAGCCCCTCCTTTTTGCTTCGGCTAGGACACCAGAGCGACCGGCAGTCCGTCTCCACCTGGGGCTCCTTTCCCAGCCCCTCAGGAAATCCCAGGGCTTCCCGACCCCCAGCCAAACCCGACGCCCCACCCCTGCCTCGGCGTGCGCATGGCGTGGCATGCGACAGATAGATGTGCCCAAGCGGGGCTTTATCTTTTTCCTTACCGTGGGTGGATCTGTCCTGGAGTCGGACTGCTGGACCATAGCTACTTCCACTTTAGTTCCTTGGAACCTCCATATTCTTTCCCTTACCGGCTCTACCGCCCATTCCTCTCACCCCTGGAGGTTCCCCTTTTCTCATCTTCTCCAGCGCCGGTTGTTGACAGGTATCGCGGTAGGCCCAGTCGGACTCATGATGATCCCTCACAGGTTGGGGTTTAAGCCTCTCCCCAAACATTAGTGGCGTGAGGGAGATGACCTTTTAAATGCAGACCAAATGCTGTCCCTCCCCGCTCAGCGGCTCTCGTATTTTCCCAAACAGGAAGACGGCCACTTCCCTTGGAGGCTTGCTCCTCACGTTCTTCTGAGATGTCTTTTGCCTGGAAATGCCCTCTGCACCTCTTTGCTTCCATCCCATGGGGCATTTTTCGTTTCTTGAATGTCCTAAGTTTCCCGTGGTCACATAGCCTTCAAGATGCTTTTTTCCTGCCTGAAATTCTTCCTCGCATCTCAACCCTGGTTTACCTAGGTTCAACCTATGGACCTCAACGAAATGGTGCCTCTGGAAAGCCTTCCTGACACCCAGGTTTTGTGGGTGAGGGAAGAGGCCCCTCTATAGGTTCTCAAAGGATCTGCCTGTGATGTATCATTAGAGTCGATCTCAGTGAAAGCAGGAACTCTGTGTCTTCTTCTCTCCGCCTTCTATTCCTGAAACTTCTTACATGCCTCCTAGCTCATCGTCGAGGTGCTCAGTATTTACTTAGTGTGTGAAAGACAGAAAAGCTCTCTTTGGAAGCCTCAAGGGGTCACTTGGCTCGGCACTTTGATCTCTTGTATATTTGGCGATTCAATTCTTTCCTTTCCTGTTGATGGGCCCACTATATTGAGGCACAATCTAAGGCATGAAGACATATCCATACATAGAGGGTCTTGCTCAAGGAACTCAGACAGCAGATTTCTACAAGTTAGGGCTTTTCAAATGCTCTGAAGAATGTGAACGTTCTGTAGGCTCCATTTTCATTTCAAGAAAGATCGTTTGACTTCCATAGCAAAGGTGGAGACCTTCCAACGTTGAGTCAATACTTATACCTTGACCATTTCCAGGCAAGTCTTGTGGTTCCCTTCTGGAGTGTGTGGCTCTTGCAGAAATGTGAAGATCTTCCATCGTCCTCAGACTTTGTGTCATTTGCAATCATCCAGAAAGCTTCAGGTCTAGGTTCAGACCACCAGCACACACAGTCAGTAGCCAGCGAGTGGATTCAGGAATCGCATTGTTCACGGCATTACCGTTGATATTGTTGCTGCACTCAATGCAGTAGGCAGGGCCTGGATTGTCCACTGGGTCTCATGTGGAATGGAAAGAAGGGCTCCCCCACCCCACACCACCACCCCCCCACTGTTGGCATAGCCTTGACGAGAAACGGTCCCCAAACAAGAATCAGACAAACCAGAGAAGCCCAGATGATAGTCCCTGAGATGAAGGAACTAAGCAGCTGGTTGCGTGGCACCAAAGGAAAGGTTGCTCTTTGTGTCTGCCCTCTACTCCCTTTCTTCCTGGGCCTTAGGGTTTTGTCTTGGAGATTTGAAATAAAGTGCACAAAAGTCATATGTATTGAATCAAGATTTTACATTTAACCATCTCTCAAAAGGAAAAACCGCCTGCACATGTTTCTTTCAAAACCGTCAATTGCTTTTCAATTCTGGGTTTCTCTCTTGCCTTTTGTTCAGTTAGCCTTAACAGTAAAATCAACGAAAACTACATAAAGATTCAAAGATACCAACAAAGGACAGCTTCTGTTTTGAAAAATCTTTCCATTTAGTAGAACACGAGCTCTATTCTTTGTATTTTTGCCTAGGGAGTGAGCAATGTCCTGGTTCAGATGGCAAGGCATAGCGCAGGAGACTGGGTTTGATCACAGGTGGGAAGATCCCCGGGAGAAAGGAAATGGCAGCCCACTCCAGTATCCCGCCCTGGAAATGCCGCGGACAGAGGAGCCTGATGGGCATGATCCATGGGTTGTATCAAAGTTGGGCTCAACCAAGCAACTTCGAACACAAGTATTTCCAAAGACCACCTGTGTGTGTGTGTGTGTGTGTGTGTGTGTGTGTGTGTGTATCTCCTCTTGCACGTCTTGAGTCTGTCCGGAATCTTCATGTATTTCTGCCTCTGTCTCCCTGACAGCCCAGCCGTCTGCCCGTTCGTCTGGCCCGGCCTCTCCCAGGCGCTCTGGCTCTGGCTGAGGAGCTTCGCGCAGGCCAGCTGTCTCCCTTTGGCGTGGGTGCGTGCGAGTGTCTGTGTGTCTGTCTGTGTGCCTGCCTGTGGCTCGTCTGCTCTCAGGAGGGTCGAGGAGGCTTGGCGTGGGGCAAAGGGGGCCTCGGTGAGGCGAGGGGAGGGGCTGGAGGCGCCTGTCACCGCCTCCCTGGCTTCTGGCAGGGTTTGGGCACCGGACAGGTGCCGGGGCAAGTTACGCTTCAAGTTCGCTGCGCGTCTAGCCCGCAGGAGGTTCAGAGGCCCCTGCGCCGGGGTTGGGATAGCGTACCGGCGCGGCCGACACCTCCGGGCCGCGCTGGCCCTGGCAGCCCGAATGGGATCGGGGAGGCCGGCTCCAGCGGACGCGGCCGGGTCTGGGAGGGCGCGGGTGGAGGGCACCGAGACCTCCGCCCCTCAGCCCAGCCCCCCAGGCCTTGGCGACGCGACGCACGCACGCGCCCTCCCGGTCAATGGGGTCCTGGCCTCGCCCCGGCCCGCCAGGCGCTTTGCTGGTCTGGTGTTGGCGGTGTTCGGGGTGGGGGGGCAGGCCGGCGTCAGCAGGCTGGAGTCCGGTCGCCGGGTCGTGGCGCTCTCCAAGTACAGCATGCCCGCGTGACGAGAGGTGCGGCCCGTTGGCCCGACCTGCAGGGCAGAAGCGAAGGAGGCGGGCAAAGGCTCTTAGGCGCCCGGGCAACAGCCACCGTCTCCAGCCTGGCGCCCGATCTCGTCTGATCTCGGAAGCTAAGCAGGGTCGGCCTGGTTAGTATCTTGATGGGAGACCACCACCAGAATCCCCCGGTGCTGAGGCTTTGCCTGCAGAAAGAGGTCCTTAGGCCCCGCGCGTCCCGATTCTTTTTTTTGATCCCCAAGAGCAGCCAGCCCCTCCCGGGCCAGGGAGCGGGCGGCAGGGCCTACTCCCGCTGCTGACCTGGGTTGCCTCCGCGCGGCGAGCCCCTCCGCATTCGCATTCGGCTTCAGGACACCCGACGACCCGGCAGTCCGTCTCCACCTGGGGCTCCTTTGGCTTGCCTCAGGGCAATCCGGGAGGCTTAGACCGACTCAGCAGAGCCCGGCCCCGCCCCACCCCTGCCTCGAGGCGATCGTAACATGCGCGTATGCGTGGCACGCACAGATAGATGTGCCCAAGCGGGCATCTATCTTGTTCACTTATACCGTGGGTGGATCTATGCCTGGGAGTCGGACTGCTGGACCGCCAGGCTACTTCCCCACTTTTAGTTCCTTGGGAACCTCCATATTCTTTTCCATACCGGCTCTACCCACGCCCATTCCTTACCCGTGGGAGGAGTTCCTTTGCTCCACATCTTCTCCAGCGCCGGTTATTGATAGACATCGTGAGTGAGGCCCAGTCGGACTCACATGAAGTGGTCCCTCCTTGAGTTTGATTGAACCCTCCAATCATTAGTGACGTGGAGCAAGATGACCTTTTGGAAATGCAGATGCAATGTCACCTCCCTGCTCTAACGGGCTCTCGTATTTTCCCAGCATATTGAAGATACGACCACTTCCCTTCAGGCTTGCTCCTCCACGTTTCTTCTCTGATGTCTTTTGCCTGGAATGCCCTCTGCACTCTTTGCTTCCATCCCATAGGCATTTTCGTTTCTTGAATGTCCTAAGTTTCCGTGGTCACATAGCCTTCAGATGCTATTTTCCTGCCTGAAATTCTTCCTGCATCTCAGCCCTGGTTTACCTAGGTTCAACCCTATGACCTCAACGAAATGGTGCCTCTGGAAAGCCCTCCTGACACTCCAGGTTTTGTGGTGAGGGAAGAGGCCCCTCTATAGGTTCTCAAAGGATCTGCCTGTGATGTATCATTAGAGTCGTCTCAGTGAAAGCAGGAACTCTGTGTCTTCTTCTCTCGCTCTCTATTCCTGAAACTTATTACATGCCTCCTAGCTCATCTGAGGTGCTCAGTATTTACTTAGTGTGAAAGAACAGAAAAGCCTTGAAGCCTCAAGGGGTCACTTGCTCTGCACTTTTGATCTCTTTGTATATTTGTGATTCAATTCTTTTCCTTTCCTGGGTTGATGGGTACACTATATTCCAGAGGTACAATCTAAGGCATGAAGACATATCCATACATAGAGGGTCTTGCTTTTCAAGGAACTTGTACAGCAGATTTTCTACAAGTTAGGGCTTTTCAAATGCTCTAGAAGAATGACGTTCAGTAGGCTCCATTTCATTTTCAAAGAAAGATCGCTTGACTTCATAGCAAAAGGTGAGACCTTCCAACGTTGAGTCCAATACTTATACCTTGACCATTCTAGTGTGTTGTAGGGTTCCTTCTGAGGTGTGTGTGCGCTCTTGCAGAAATGTGAAGATCTTCCATCGTCCTCAGACTTTTGTGCTCATTTGCAATCATCCAGAAAGCTTCCAGGTCCAGGTTCCAGACCACCAAACACACACAGTCAGTAGCCAACGGAGTGGATTCCAGAATATGCATTGTTCACCGCATTACCGTTGATATTGTTGCTACACTCAATGCAGTGGGCAGGGCCTGGATTGTCCACTGGTCTCATGGGAATGGAAAGAAAGGCCTTCTCCCCTCACACCCACACACACCACCCACCCCCACTGTTGACAGCCTTGACGAGAGAATGGTCCCCAAAACAGAATCAGACAAACCAGAAGCCCAGATGATAGTCCTTGAGATGAAGGAACTAAGCAGCTGGTTGCGATGGTACCAGGGAAAGATTTGCTCTTTGTGTCTGCCTCTACTCCCTTTCTTCCTGACACCTTAGGTTTTATCATGGAGATTTGAAATAAAGTGCACAAAAAAGTCATATGTGTTGAATCAAGATTTTGCATTTAACCATCTCTCAAAAAGGAAGAGAGCTTAGCCTGCACATGTTTCTTTCAAAACCGTCAATTGCTTTTCAATTCTAGGGTTTCTCTCTTGCATGTACCAGTTAGCCTTAAGAGTAAAATCACGAACTACATAAAGATTCAAAAGATACCAACAAAGGACAGCTTCTGTTTTGAAATCGTCTTTCCATTTAGTAGATTTTGAAACTCTATTCTTTGTATTTTGGGGGAAAGTGAACAATGTCCTGGATTTCAGATGGCAAGGCATCCAAGACAGGAGAGGGGTTGTCCTGGGTGGGGAAGATCCCGCGGAGAAAATGGCAGCCCCTCCCAGTATCCTCCTTAGGAAATGCGGACAGACAGGAGGGAGCCTGATGGGCATGATCCATGGGTTTTGTAAGTTAGGCTCCAGCAGCTCTGAACACAAAGTGCTTTCAAAGACCACACTCAAGTGTGTGTGTGTGTGTGTGTATGTGTATGTGTGTGTGTAGTGTGTATCTCCTCCTCGTCTTGGAGTCTATCTCAGAATCTTCCTTATTTCTGCCTCTGTATCTCCCCGGCAGCCAGCCCGCCCGGCCCGTTTCGTCTGGCAGCCTCTCAGGCGCTCTGGCTCTGGCTGGAGCTTTCGCAGGCTCAGCTGTCTCCCTTAGCGTGGGGTGCGTCACAGTGTCTGTAATGTCTGTCCTGTGTGCCTGCCTGTGGCTCGTCTGCTCTCTCAGGAAGGTCGAGGGCTTGGCGTGAGGCAAGGGCCTCGGTAGTGCGAAGGAGGCTGGCGCTCGGTCGACCGCGCCTCCCTGGCTTCTGGTGGGTTTGGCACGGACAGGTGCCGGGCAAGTTGGCGCTCAGGCCTCGCTGCGTAGGCCCTGGTGGGAGGTTCAGAGGCCCTGGGCCGCAGGGAGGGGGCGGGCGCGAAGACCGACACCTCCCGGCCGCAGCGGGCCTGAGCAGCGAATGGGATCGGGAGAGGCCCGGCTCATGAGGGCGGCCGAGGTCTGGAGTGGCTGCCGGGTGGGAGGGCGCCGGGACCTCCGCACCTCAGCCCAGCCTCTAGGGCCCAGCGCATGCCATGCGACCCGCCCGGTCACGCCATGGTCCTGGCCTCGGGCCCGGGGCCCGACAGCAGCTGCTGGTCTGGTGTTGGAGGTGTGGGGGTGAGGCGGGCACGCGTCTGCAGGCTGAGTCCGCCGCGGGTCGGTCTTATGGCTCTGGTACATACGCCTGGCGAGGAGCTGGGTGCGGCCCATGGGCCCGACCTGCAGGGCAGAGCGAAGGAGGCTGGCGCCAAGGCTCTTAGGCGCCTGTGGCCAACCGCCACCGTCTCAGCCTGGCCCCTATCAGCCCGAAGCGCCGATCCGTCTGATCTGGAAGCCAAGCAGGGTCGGGCCTGGTTAGTATCTTGGATGAGACCACCTGGGAATCCCGGGTGCTCGAGGCTTTTTGCCCTAGAAGAGGTCCTTTAGCCCCGCCACGGCGTCCGATTCTTGATCCCCTGCAGCCCCAGCCCTCCCTACCCGGGGATGGGTGGCCGGGCCCGACTCCCGCTGCAGACCTGGCTCTCCTCATGGCGGCGAGCCTCCGCGTGATTCGCATTCGGCTTCCAGGACACCAGCGGCAGCAGTCCCCTCTACCTGGGGCCTTTGGTATTTGCCCTTAGGTAATCCTGGGCTTGCATGAGCTCCAGCCAGAGCCCGGCCCCGCCCACCCCCGAGGCGATCGCAGGCTATCGCGTTATGCGCGCACGCACAGATAGATGTGCCCAAACGGGCATCTATCTTCATTCTTACACCGTGGGTGGATCGCTGCCTCTGGGAGTCCCGGACTGCTTGACCATAGGCTACTTCCACTTTTAGTTCCTTCGGGAACCTCCATATTCTTTTCCATACCCGGCTCTACCCACGCCCATTCCTACTCTACCGTGGAGGAGAGTTCCCTTTACTCCACATCTTCTCCAGCATCGGGTTATTGACAGACATTGCAGTGAGGCCCAATGGGACTCATGAAGTGGTCCCTCCCTGGAGTTTGGAGTTGAGCCTCCAATCATTAGTAGTGATGTGCAAGATGACCTTTGAAATGCAGATGCAGCTGTTACCTCCCTGCTCCAACGGGCTCTCGATTTCCCAGCATATTAAAGATATTGACCACTACCCTTCAGGCTTGCTCCTCCGTTCTTCTCTCTGATCTTTTTGCCTGGAATGCCTCTGCACTCTTTGGCTTCCATCCTAGGGCATTTTCGTTTCTTGAATGTCCTAAGTTTCCGTGCTCACATAGCCTTCCAAGATGCTATTCTCTCCTGGCCTGAAATCCTTCTAAATCTAACCCTGGTTTGCCTGATTCAGCCTGGACCTCATGAAATGGTGCCTCTGGAAGAAGCACTGGCACCAGGTTTGTAGTGACGAAGAGGCCCCTCATAAGTTCTCAGGGATTATGTGATGCTTATCTGTTAAGTCGTCTCAGTGACAGAACTGTCTTTATCTATTCTTCTGAGAGCTTATTACATGCCTCCTAATAATCGATGAGGTGTAGTGTTATAGTATGAAAGACAGAAAGCTCTTGAAACCTCAAGGGAGTCACTTGGCGGCACTTTTAGTCTCATATGTTGGCGATTCAGTTCTTTTCCACCATAGGTTGGTGGTACCCTACTGTAGGCCTGATAAGGCATTGAAGCATATCTATACATAGAAGGGTCATTTTCAGGAACTGTTACAGTGATTTCTACAGTTGACTTTTCAAATGTAGAAGAATGTGTGAGCAGTTAGTGGGCTCATTTCCATTTCCGAGAAGATCGTTCCCGACTAGTAAGGTGGAACCTTCCAACGCGTTATGATCAATACTTATGCCTTGCCATTTTCAGGCAAATCTTGTAGTTCCTACAAGTGTGTAGCTCTTACAAAGTAAAATCTTATAATCCTCAGACTTTGATATCATTTCACAATCATTAGAAAGCTTTAGGTCATGGTTCGGACCTGGCACACAAGTCAGTGTATAGCCCGAGTGGATTCAGGAATACGCATTGTTCTGGCATTACCGTTGAATGTGTTGCTACACCTCAATACAATGGGCAGACTGGATTCTCATAGGGTCTCTGTGGGAATGGAAAGAAGGCTCCCCTCCCCACCACACACCACCCCACTGTTGACACAGCCTTGTGACGAAAGCGAGTCCCGAAACAAAATCAGACAAAGCCAGAGAGGCCCGGATGATAGTCCCAGGATGGAGGAACTAAGCAGTGGTTGGTGCTAGAAAGATTGCTCTTTGCCTGCCTCTCGCTGCTACAGGTAGCCTTGAGTTTTGTCGGAGATTTGAAATCATTTTAAAAGTCGCTATGTATTCCAGATCAAAGTTTGCATTTAACCATATCAAAGAAGAAGCCAGCTGCATATTCTTTCAAAGGCAAATCATTGCACTCAATTCAGTTTCCTCTCACCTTGTTCAGTTAGCTGCTTAACAGTAAATCAAAACTTACATAAGATTAAAATGCCAACAAGGATGACTTCTGTTTTGCGTATCTGTTTAGTGAAACACAGGAGCTCTATTCTTGCATATTTGCCTGAGTGTAATGTCCTGTTCAGAATGCGCCCAAAACATCCATGAGACACTGAGGTTTGATCCTGGGTGGAAGATCCATACGGAGAAAATGCCTTCTCCCAGTATCACCGCCACATGATACCACGGACAGAGAGCCTGATAGGCGCGATCCATAGGTTGCTATTAAGTTGAATCTTAGCCTTCCCGAACTAGTATTCTAAAATACCTCAGTGTGTACAATGTCATGTATGTGTGTGTGTGCCTTGTGTGTGTGTATCTCCTCTCTGCCACAGTCTTGGAGTGTAGATCTTCATATCATTTCACCTCTGTCTCCTGACAATGACAGCGGCGTTCGTCTGGCAGCCTCTCCCAGGCGCTCTGGCTCTGGCAGGAGCTTGCGAAGCCAGCTGTCTCCTTGGCGTGGTGTCACGGTGTCTGCATGTAATACCTGCAGCCGCGCACCAGTAACCGTCTACTTCGGAAGGTGAGGCTTGGCGTGGGGGCAGGGGCTCGATGCGAGAGGGAGGCTGAGGCGCTCCGGTGTTGCCTTCTGACTGGTGGTTTTGGGCACACGGACAGGTGCGACAAGTTAGGCGCTCAAGTATGCCAGCTCCGCGTCTGACGCCTGAAGTTCGAGGCCTAAGGCTGAGGTTGGGGCGGCGGCGCGAGCCGACCTCGAGGCGTGTGAACCTGGTGTAGGCTGGGATCGAGGCCCGGCTCTGCTGGCCCGGCGGGTCTGGGGTAGCCCTTGGGTGGGGCGCCGAGACCTCACCCTCAGCCCAGCCCCAGGCCCCGCGCGCCGCATACGCACACCGCGACCTCCCGGTCAATGGGGTCCTGGAAGCCCTCGGGCCCCGGGCCCGGCCAGCGCTGCTGGTCTGGTGTTGGCGGTGCCGGGGTGGGGGCGGGCGCGTCGTGGCACGGAGTCGGTCGCGGTGTCGTGCGCTCAGTACAGCATGCGCAGCGAAGTGCGACCCGTTGCGGCCCGACCTGGGGCTGAAGCGAAAGGCGGCGCAGGGGCTCTTAGGCGCCCGGGCCAACGCCACCGTCTCAGGCGTATCGCCCGATCCCAGTCTCTCGATCTCGGAAAGCTAAGCAGGGTCGGGCCTGGTTAGTATCTTGGATGGGAGACCACCTGGGAATCCCGGGTGCTCAGCTTTTGCCCTAGCAGAAGAGGTCCTTAGCCCCGCCGCCGCGTCCGATTCTTGGGTCCCCCCAGCTGGCCTCCCGGGCGCGAGGAGAAGCGGGTGGCGGGGCTGACTCCGCTGCAGGCCTGGGTTTCCTCGCGCGGCCATGAGCCCCTCCGCGTGCGTTGCTTCCAGGACACCCGGCGGCCGGCAGTCCCGTCTCCACCTGGGCTCCTTTGGCTTGCCTCCAGGCAATCAGGCTTGCTTGCGGCTCCAGCAGAGCCGGCCCCGCCCCTGCCTCCGAGGCGATCCCAGCATGCATCGTATGCCTGGCCGCCGCCCTGAATAGATGTACCCAAGCGGGCATCTATCTTGTTCACTTATACAGTTGGTGGATCTATGCCTGGAGTGGGACTGCTGGACCATGACTTCCCACTTTTAGTTCTCGAGGAACCTCCATATTCTTTTCCATACCGGCTCTACCCAGCCCATTCCTACTCACCGTGGAGAGGTTCCCTTTCACATCTTCTCAGCATGATTTTGGCAGGACACTTGGTGAGGCCCAGTCGGACTCTCTGTGAAGTGGTCCCTCCTTGGAGTTTGGGTTGAGCCTCTCAATCATTAGTGTGATAGGCAAGATGACCTTTGGAAATGCAGATGCAATACTGCTCACCTCCTGCTCCATGGCTCTCGTATTTTCCCAGCATGTGAACCGACCACTTCCCTTCAGGCTTGCTCCTCCCGTTCTTCTCTGATGTCACACCTGGAGATACCCTCTGCACTCTTTGGCTTCCATCCCAGGAACATTTTTCGTTTCTTGAATGTCCTAAGTGTCCCTGGTCTGCAGCCTTCCAGATGCTATTTTTCCCTGCCAAGTTTCTTCCTGCATCTCAACCTGGTTTACTATTTTCAACCTATGGACCTCAACGAAATGGTGCCTCTGGAAAGCCTTCCCTGACACAGGTTTTGTGGTGAGGAAGGGCCTCTATAGGTTCTCAAAGGATCACCTGTGATGTATCATTAGAAGTCGTCTCAGTGAAAGCAGGAACTCCTGTGTCTTCTTCTCTCCGCCTTCTATTCCCTGAAACTTGTACATTGCCTCTAGCTCATCGTGGGTGCTCAGTATTTGCTTAGTGTGTGAAAGAAGACAGAAAAGCTTGCAAAGCCTCAAGGGTCCGCTGGCTCCGGCACTTTTGATCTCTTTGTATATTTGCGATTCAATTCTTTCACTTTCCTGAGTTGATGGGTTACTATATTGAGGCACAATCTAAGGCAAAGACATATCCATACATAGAGGTCTTGCTTTCAAGGAACTTCGTACAGCAATTTCTACAAGTTAGGGCTTTTCAAATGCTCTAGAAGAATGTGAAGCGTTCAGTAGGCTCCATTTTCATTTCAAAGAAAGATCGTTTGACTTCCATATAAAGGTGGAGACCTTTAACGTTGAGTCAATACTTATACCTTGACCATTTCAGGCCAAGTCTTGTGGTTCCTTCTGGAGGTGTGTGGCTCTTGCAGAAATGTGAAGATCTCCATCGTCCTCAGACTTTGGTGTCATTGCAACGTCATCCAGAAAGCTTCCAGTCTAGGTTCCAGACCACACAGTCAGTAGCCAGCGGAGTGGATTCAGGAAATCACGCATTGTTCACGGCATTCGTTGATGTTGTTGCTGCACCTCAATGCAGTGGGCTGGGGCCTGGATTATCCCTAGGTCTCATGGAATGGAAAGAAAGGCTCCCCCTCCCCACACCACCACCCCCCTGTTTGACAGCAGCTTGTGAAAGCGGTCCCGAAACAAGAATCAGACAAACCAAGAGCCCAGATGATAGTCCTTGAGATGAAGGAACTAAGCAGCTGGTTGCTGATGCTCAAGAAAGGTTTATCTTTGTGTCACCCCCTCTCCTTTCTTCCTGGGCCTTTAGGGTTTTGTCTTGGAATTTGAAATAAAGTGCACAAAGTCATATATTGTTGAATCAAGATTTTGCATTTAACCATCTCTCAAAAAAAGGCTTCGCCTGCACATGTTTCTTTCAAAACCGTCAATTGCTTTTCAATTCTGGGGTTTCTCTCTTGCCTTATTCAGTTAGCCTTAACAGTAAAAAATCAGCGAAAACTACATAAAGATTCAAAATACCAACGGACAGCTTCTGTTTTTGAAATCATCTTTCCATTTAGTAGAACAAGCTCTATTCTTTTTGTATTTGCCTAGGGACCAAAGCAATGTCCTGGATTTCAGATGGCAAGGCATCCATGGCACTTGGGAGACTGAGGTTTGATCCTGGGTGGAGAAATCCCGCGGAAAGAAATGGCAGCACTCAGTATCCTGCGCCTGAAGTACCCCGGACAGAGGAGCCTGATGGAACATGATCCATAACGATTTGTAATTAAAAGTTGGGCTCACCCAGCAACTCGAACACAAGTATTTGAAGGCCACACTCAAGTGTGTGTGTGTGTGTGTGTGTGTGTGTGTGTGTGTGTATCTCCCTCTTGCCGTCTTAGAGTCTGTCCTAGAATCTAAGCATGTTCCTGCCTCTGTATCTCCTGACAGCCAACCCCCGGCGTTAAATCTGGCTGGCCTCTCCCAGGCGGCTCTGGCTCTGGCTAGAGCTTACATGAGCCAGCTGTCTCCTGGCGTGAGTGCGTCTGGTATCTGTGTCTGTCTGTGCTGCCTGGCTGTGGCTCGTCTGCTCAGGAAGAGTCGAGCTTGGCGTGGGGGGAGCAAAGGGGGCCTGGTGAGTGCGAAGGAGGGGCTGGCGCTCCAGTCGACCTCCCTGGCTTCTGGTGGGTTTGGGCACGGACGGGTGCCGGGCAAGTTGGGCGCTCAAGTTCATGCGTCTAGGCCACAGGGGTTCCAGAGGCCCCTGGGCGGGGTTGGGGCGGCGGGCGCGAAAGACCGACACCTCCCGGGGCGCGCGGGCCTGAGCGCGAATGGGATCCCGGGAGGCCGGCTCCATGGCCTTGGCCCGGGTCACCGTAGCATGGTGGGGGGCGCCCGAGACCTCGCCCCTCGGCCAGCCCCAGGCCCGCCGCGCCCTTGCGCCGCGACCTCGGTCAATGGGGGTCCTAAACCCTCGGGCCCCGGGCCCGGCCAGCGCTGCTGGTCTGGTGTTGGCGGCGGTGTTCGGGGTGAGGCGGGCGGCGTCAGCAGGCTGGAGTCGGTCGCCAGTGCGTCTTGTCAAGTACAGCATGCCCCGCTGACGCGAGTGTGGCCCGTTGGCCCGACCTGCAGGGCAGGCGAAGGGAGGCGGCGCAAGGCTCTTAGGGCGCCCAGGCCAAGCCACCGTCTCAGGCCGTATCAGCTAGGCCCGATCGTCTGATCTCGGAAGCTAAGCAGGGTCGAGCCCGTTGGTATCTTGGATGGGAAATACCTGGGAATCCGGGTGCTGAGCTTTGCCTACCAGAAAGAGGTCGCTAGCCCGCCCGCGCGTCCGGTCTGGATCCCCCGCAGCCCCAGCCCTCCGGGCGGAGGCCCGGGTGGCAGGCCCCGACTCCGCTGCGAACTCAGGTTGCCTCGCGCGGCCCGCGAGCCTCCGCGACCGCATTCCACGGCTTCCAGGACGCGACGACCCGGCAGTCACGTCTCCACCTGGGGCTCCTTTGGCTTGCCTCAGGTAATCCCGGGGCACACACGGCTCAGCCGAGCCGGCCCCCACACCCTGCCTCAGCGATGTCATGCTCATGTCACCTTGTATACGCCCTGAAATAGATGTGCCAAGCAGGGCATCTATCTTATTCATATACCGTGGGTGGATCTGCACCTGGAAGTCGGACTGCTGGACCACTGGCACCTTCACTTTTAGTTCATTAGAACCTCCATATTCTTTCCACCACCGGCTCACCCACGCCCATTCTCACACGTGGAGGAGGTTTCCCTTTGCTCCCATCTTCTCCAGTATCGGTTTGTGGCAGACCTCGCAGTAGGGCCCAGCGGACTCATGTTGTGAAGTCCCTCCTTGGAGGGGTTGAGTTGAGCCTCTCAATCATTGACGTGGGAGCAAGATGGCCTTTTGGAAATGCCAGATGCAATACCTCACCTCCCTGCTCAGCGGCTCTGTATTTTCCCAGCATACTGATCGACCACTTCCCTTCCAGGCACTCCTCGTTTCTTCTCTGATGTCTTTTGCCTGGGCTGCCCTCTGCACTCTGTTCCCA
This sequence comes from Bos mutus, assembly GCF_027580195.1. Classification (NCBI taxonomy): domain Eukaryota; kingdom Metazoa; phylum Chordata; class Mammalia; order Artiodactyla; family Bovidae; genus Bos; species Bos mutus. Next base: position 23,021 of record NW_027219988.1, read on the forward strand.
TCCCACTAGGGCATTTTCTGTTTCTTGGAATGTCCTAAGTTTCCCTGTCCATAGCCTTCCAAGATGCTATTTTCCCTGCCTGAAATTCTTCCTGCATCTCAACCCTGGTTTACCTAGGTTCAACCTATGGACCTCAACGAAATGGTGCCTCTGAAAGCCTTCCCTGACACCCAGGTTTGTGGTGAGGGAAAGGGCCCCTATAGGTTCTCAAAAGGATCTGCCTGTGATCTTCTCATTAAGTAAACGTCTCAGTGAAAGCAGGAACTCTGTGTCTTCTTCTCTCCGCCTTCTATTCCTGAAAACTTCTTACATGCCTCCTAGCTCTTCGTGAGTGCTCCGTATTTACTTAGTGTGTGAAAGGCAAGAAAAGCTCTTACAGAAGCCTCGAAGGGAGTCACTTGGCACCGGCGCACGATCTCTTTGTATATTTGTGATTCAATTCTTTCCTTTTCCTGGTTGGTGGTACCTATATTGACACAATCTAAGGCGTAGGAACATATCCATACATGGGGTCTTGGCACCAGGAACTCGTGCAACAGATTTCTACAGTTAAGGGCTTTTCAAGTGCTCTAGAGCATGTGAACGTTCAGTAGGCTCCATTTTCATTTCAAAGAAAAGATGGACGTTTGGCTTCATAAGCAACAAAGGTGGAGACAGCTGATTGAGTCAATGTCTTATACCTTGACCATTTAGTAAGTCCTTGTGGTTCCTTTACAAGTGTGTGGCTCTTGCAGAAATGAAGATCTTCCATCCTCCAGACTCTGGTGTCATTTGCAATCATCCAAAACCTTCCAGGTCTAGGTTCCAGACCATAGCACACACACAGTCAAAGCGCCAGCGGGTGGATTCAGAATACGCATTGTTGCTACTGGCATTACCGTTGATATTGTTGCTGCACACTCAATGCAGTGGGCAGAGGCCTGGATGTCCTGAACCTCATGTGGAATGGAAAGAAGGCTCCCCCCACACACACACACCACCACCCCTGTTGACCTTGTGGCAGCGGTCCCGAAGAAACAGAATCAGACAAACCAGAAGAAGCCAGATGGTGTAGTCTGGATGAAAAGGGCTGGCAGCTGGTTGCGATATTTAAGAAAGAGTTGCTCTTTGTGTGCCTCACTCCTTTCTTCCTGGGCGCCTTAGGGTTTTTGTCGCGATTTGAAATAAAGTGCACAAAAGTCATATGTATTGAATCAAGATTTTGCATTAACCATCTCTCAAGGAAGAGGCCGCCTGCACATGTTTCTTTCAACACCCGTCAATTGCTTTTCAATTCAGGGTTTCTCTCTTGCCTTATTCAGTGCATATATAATGCATCTTGAAAACTACATAAAGATTCAAGGCTACCAACAAGGACAGCTTCTGTTTGAAATCATCTCCATTCCCAGTAGAACAGGCTCTACACAGTATTTTGCCTGAGAATGGCAATGCTCCTGGTTTCAGATGGCGAGCATCCAGCAGCAGGAGACTGAGGTTTGATCCCTGGTCGGAAAGATCGCCCAGGAGAAGAGCGCCCTCCAGTGTCTCGCTGGATACTCCACGGATGAAGAGAGGGCCTATGATGGGCACCCAATCCATGCAGGTTGTATTAAAGTTAGGCTCAACCCAGCAGCTTCTGAACTGCGTATTCCAGACCACACTCGCGGTGTGTGTGTGTGTGTGTGTGTGTGTGTGTGTGTGTGTATCTCCCTCTTGTCTTAGGTCTGTCTGGAATCTTCATGTATTTCTGCCTCTGCTTGTCTCCTGACAGCCAGCCGCGGCTGGTGCCGTCTGGCACCCCCAGCCTCTCCCAGGCACTCTGGCTCTGGCTGAGAGCTTCTGCCCAGGCCAGCTGTCTCCTTAGCATGGAGTGCGTCGACCATACCTGTGTCTGTCATGTGCCTGCCTGGCTCGTCTGCTCTCTCAGGAAGGTCGGAGGCTTGGCGTGAGGGGCAAGGGGAGCCTCGGTAGTCTGAAGGAGGAGCTGAGGCGCTCGGTCGACCCTTTGCTCCTGGCTTCTGGTGGGTTTGGGCACGGACAGTGCCGAAGACAGATTAGGCTCAGTTTTAGCTGCGTCTAGGCCCGCAGGAGGGAGTTCGGCCCTGGGCGCTGAAGGGGGTTAAGGAAGTGGCCCGGCGGCAGGCCGACACCTCGGGGCGCGAGCCTGAGCGCGGGCTCAGGATCGAGGCCGGCTCCCAGCGGCCCGCGGCGGGTCTGATGGCGCGGTGGGGCGCGAGACCTCGCGCCTCGGCCAGCCCCAGGCCCAGCGCGCGCCGCTACGCCGCCCTCGGTCAATGGGGTCCTGGAAGCCTGCGGGCCCCGGGCCGGCAGTGCTGCTGGTCTGGTGTTGGCGGTGTTAGAAGTGGGGCGGGCGGCGTCAGCAGGCTGGAATCGGTCGCGAGTCGTGCGGCTCAAGTACAGCGCCCATGACGAGTGCGGCCGTTATTGACAGGGCAGGCGAAAGGCGAAGCGCCAAAGGCTCTTAAGCGCCCAGGCCAACCGCCACGTCTCCAGGCGTATCAGCCTGAGCGCCGATCTCATCAATCTGGAAGCTAAGCAGGGTGGGCCTGGTTAGTATCTTGGATGGGAACCACCTAAGTCCGGGTGCTCAGGCTTTGCCTAGCAGAAGGGTCCTTCTAGCCCCCGCCTGGCGCGTCCGATTCTTGGGTCCCCCGCAGCCCCAGCCCCTCCCGGGCGCGAGAGGCAGGTGGCGGGGCCCGACTCCCGCTGCAGAGCCTGGGTTGCCTCACGCGCGCGGCCCGCGAGCCTCCGCGTGCGCATTGAGGAGGACCCGGCGGCCGGCGGTCCGTCTCCCGCCTGGAATACCAGGCACCTCAAGGCAATCCCGGGGCACCCGACTCCAGAGCCCGCCCCATTGCCCACCCCTGCCTCAGCGTCAGCGCATGCGCATGCGCGGCGCCGCGCTGAATAGATGTGCCCAAGCAGGGCATCCTCTTTATTCCACTTATACCGTGGGTGGATCGCCACACAAGTCGGACTGCTGGACCATAGAGCTACTTCCACTTTTAGTTCAGCCGGGAACCTCATATTCTTTTCCTTTACAAGACCTACCCACGCCCATTCCTCCTCACGTGGAGGGAGGGTTCCCTTGCTCCACATCTTCTCCAGCGCGGTTGATGACAGACATGCTGTGGTGAGGCCAGTCAGGACTCTCCATGCAAGTGGTCCCCTCCTTAGGTTGGGTTGAGCCTCTCAATCATTAGTGACGTGGAGCAAGATGACCTTTGGAAATGCAGATGCAATGCTGTCACCTCCCTGCTCAGGCATCTATTTTCCCAGCATGCGAATCGACCCTTACATCAGGCTTGCTCCTCCGTTCTTCTCTGATGTCTTTTTGCCCTGGAATGCCCTCTGCACTCTTTATTCTCCACTAGGGCATTTTACCGTTTCTGGAGTCCTAAAGTGTGCCCTGGTCACACAACCCCCAGATGCTGTCTTTCCTGCCTGAAATTGCCTAGTCTAAGCACTGGTTTACCTAGTTAACCTAGATATCTTGAAATGGTGCTCTGAAGCCTTCCCACAACACCAGGTTTTGTGTGGTGAGAAGAAACCTATAGTTCTCGAGATCACACTGTGATGTATCATTAGAGTAAATCTCAGTGAAAGCAGGAACTCTGTGTCTTCTTCTCTCCGCCTTCTATTCCTGAAACTTCTTACATGCCTCCTAACCATCTCGTAGGTGCTCAGTATTTGTAGTGTGCTGAAGACAGAAAAACTCTTTGACCTCAAGGGAGGTGTGGCTCAGCACTTTTGATCTCTTGTATATTTGGCGATTCAATTCTTTCCTTTCCTGGGTTGATGGGTACACTATAGAAACGCCTAATCTAAACATGAAAGACGCAATATCCATACCTGGGGTCTGCACCAGGAACTCGTACAGCGTTTTAGTTGGGCTTTTCCGTATGAAGCATGAACGTTCAAAGTAGTATTTCATTTCAAAAGATCGTTTGACTATATGGTGGGAGCCTTCAACGTTGAGTCTGTGCCCACACATGATATTTCAGGCAAGTCTTTGGTTCCTTCTGGAGGTGTGTAGCTCTTGCAGAAATGGCGAAGATCTTTTCTATATGCATTCCTCAGACTCTCTGGTATCGATATGCAATCATCAAGCTTCCAGGTCTAGGTTTCCAGACCACCCAGCACACCTGATCAGCCAGCCAGCGGGTGAATTCAGAATCACGCATTGTTCACGGCATTACCGTTGATATTGTTGTGCACCTCAATGCAGTGGGCAGGGGCCTGGATTATCCACTGGGTCTCATGGAAATGGAAAGGCTCCACACACACCCACCCATGTTGACAGCCTTGTGACGGCAGTCGAAACAAGTCAGACAAACAGAAGCCCAGATAGTAGTCCTTGAGATGGAAGAACTAAGCAGCTGGTTGAGATAACACCAAAGGTTTATCCTTGTCTGCCCTCTACCTCCTTTTCTTCTGGACATCTAGGGTTTTGTCATAGGATTTGAAATAAAGTGCACAAAGTCATATGTGTTGAATCAGATTTTGCATTTAACCATCTCTCAAAAGGAAGAAGCTTCATACTGCATGTTTCTTTCAACACGATCAATTGCTTTTCAATTCTGAGTTTCCTCTCTTGCCTTGATAGATTAGCCTTAACCATAGAGGGAAAGAAAAATCTAACAAGCTTATAGATCAAAGATGCCAACAAAGGACATAATATTCTGTTTTGAAATCATCTTTCCATTTAGTGAACACAGAAGGCTCTATTCTTTGTTTTGCCTGGGAATGAGCAATGTCCTGAATTTCAGAGTGGCAGGCATCCTTGGAGACTGGGGTTTTGATCCTGGGTGGGAAGATCACATGAGAGAAGGAAATGGCAACCTCAGTATCGCCTGAAATGCCACGGACAGAGGAGCCTGATGGGCGCGGTCCATGGGTTGTATTAAAGTGGGCTCTTAGCAACTTTCTAGGCTAGTATTTCCAAAACCACTCAAGTGTGTGTGTGTGTGTGTGTGTGTGTGTGTGTATCTATAAAATCTTGGAGTCTGTCTAGGAGATGCTTCATGTATTTCTGCCTATCTCCTGACAGCCAGCCTGTATTTGCGTTACCGTCCTTGTGCCTCTCAAGCGCTCTGGCTCTCTGGCTGAAAGGCTTCTTGTTCAGCTGTCTCCCTTAGCATGGAGTGCGTCTTGGTATCTGTGTGTCTGTCTGTGCCTGCCTGTGGCTCGTCTGCCTCTCTCAGGAAGGTGAGAAGACTTGGCGTGAGGGCAAGGGGGCCTCGGTAGTCGCGAAGGGGAGGGGCTGGGCGCTCCGGTCGACCCTCCTGGCTCTGGTGGGTTGGGCACGGACAGGTGCCGGCGGGCAGGATGAGCGCTCAAGTTCGCTGCGTCTAGGCCCGCAGGAGGTTCCAGAGGCCCTGGGCGCGCCCGAGGTTGGGAGGCGGCGGGCGCCGGGCCGACACCCACCTCGAGGCGCGAGGCCTGGGCAGATGGGATCGGGAGCCCGGCTCAGCCCAGCGCGGCGGGTCTGGAGTAACCCAGGGGGGGAGGCGCCCGAGACCTCCGCACCCCTCGCTGGCCCCAGGCCTGCGCACCTGCCTGCGCCACGCCGCCCCCCGGTCAATGGGGTCCTGGAAGCCTGGGCCCCGGGCCCGGCCAAGCTGCTGGTCTGGTGTTAGCGGTGCCGGGGTGGGGCGGGCAGCGTCAGCGAGCTGGAGTCGGTGCGGGTCGTGCGGCTCAAGTACAGCATGCCCGCGGCCGAGAGGTGCGACCGTTAGCCCGACCTGCAGGGCAGAAGCGGGGCGGCGCAAGGCTCTTAAGGCGCCCAGGCCAACGCCACCGTCTCAGGCGTATCAGCCTGAAGCGCCGATCTCGTCTGATCTCGGAAGCTAAGCAGGGTCGGCCTGGTTAGTATCTTGGATGGGGAGACCACGCAGGAATCCACGGTGCTCGGCTTTGCCTAGCAGAAGAGGTCCCTTTAGCCCCCGCCGCGTCCCGTTCTTGGGTCCCCAGCCCGGCCCCTCCGGGCGCGAGGCAGGTGGCAGGCCCCGACTCCCGCTGCAGACCTGGGTTGCCTCAGCGCGGCCGCGGGCCCTCCGCATTACCGCATTCGGCTTCCAGGACACCCGACGACGGCAGTCCACACGTCTCCACCTGGGGCTCCTTTGGCACCTCAGGCAATCCCAGAGCTGCACCGACTCCAGCCAGAGCCCGGCCCCACGCCCCACCCCTGCCTCAAAGCGTCCTATGCGCATGTATGCCTTGCGCACTGCAGCACGAAGATGGAGTGTGCCCAAGCAGGGCGTATCTTGTTCATATACCGTGGGTGATCTATACACAGAATTAGGACTGCTGGACCATGAAGCTACTTCCTTTTAGTTCCTTGAGACCTCCATATTCCTTTCCATACAGCTCTGCCCACGCCCATTCCCTGCCTACCCGTGGAGAAGTTCACTTTACTCCACATCTTCTCAGCACTGGTTATTGACAGACATTGGTGAGAGGCCAGCGGACTCATGTAAAAGTGGTCCCTCCTTGGAGTTGGAGTTGAGCCTCTCAATCATTAGTGATGTGGGCAGAATGTGCCCAAAATACAGATGCCAATGTCACCTCCCTCTCCAACGGCTCTCGTATTTTAGCATATTGAAAATAAACCACTTTCCCTTCAGGACTTGCTCCTCACGTTCTTCTCTGTATGTCTTTTGCCTGGAATACCCTCTGCCTCTTTGCTTCCATCCCATAGGAGCATTTCGTTTCTGGAATGTCCTAAGTTTCCCTGGTCACATAGCCTTCCAAGATGCTATTTTCCCTGCCTGAAATTCTTCCTGCATCTCAACCCTGGTTTACCTAGGTTCCAACCTGGACCTCAACAGAAATGAATTTGCCTCTGGACTTCTTCCCCTGACACTGAGTTTTGTGGTGAGGAAGAGGCCCTCTATAGGTTCTCAGGATCTGCCTGTGATGTATCATTAAGGTCGTCTCAGTGAAAGCAGGAACTCTGTGTCTTCTTCTCTCCGCCTTCTATTCCTGAAACTTCTTACGCCTCTAAGCTCATAATTAGGTGCTCAGTATTTACTTAGTGTGTGAAAGACAGAAAAGCTCTTGGAAGCCTCAAGGGAGGTCGCCAACAAGCATGCAGTCTCTTTGTATATTTAGCGATTCAATTCTTTCCCTTCCTGGTTGATGGAGTACACTATATTCAAAGGCACAATCTAAAACATATAAAATAATATCTATGTAGTCTTGCTCAAAGGAACTACATTGTAATTTCTAGGGTGGGGCTTTGGAAATATCTCTGAAAATGTAGACGTTCAGTAGGCTCCATTTCATTTCAAGAAAAGATGTTTGGGCTTCCTGCAAAGGTGGGACCTTTGGCGTTAGCCCAATCTATCCTTGACCATTTCAGGCAATTTCTTGTGTTCCTCGAGGTGTGTGGCTCTTGAAAAGGGAAGATCTTCATCTCCTCGACTTTGTATCATTCTAATCATCAAGTTTTGGGTCTGGGTTCCAGACCCCCCCAAAAAAGTCAGTGGGGGTGGATTCCGGGAATCGCATTTTCACGGCATTACCTTTGGGTTTTGGGTGCTGCCCTCAATACAGAAAGGCCGTTTCCCACTGGGTCTCATGGGAAGGGAAAGGGCTCCCCCCACACACCCCCCCCCTGTTGACAGCCTGGGGCGGCCCCAAGAGCAAAATCAGACCCAACCAGAAAGCCCAGATGATAGTCCTGAGATGAGAACTAAGCACTAGTTTTCGTGGCAAAGGAAAATTCTTTTGTTGCCTCTCCTTTCTTCCTGGGGCTGGGGTTTGTCATGGGGTGAAAAAAGTCCAAAGTCTTTGGGATTGAATCAGATTTTACCCCCTTAACCCCTCTCAAAAGAAACCGCTCATTTCTTTCAAACAATCAATTCCCTTTTTAATTCCCGGGGTTTCTCTCTTGCCCTTTTTCAGTTAGCCTTAACAGTAAAAATCAACAAAAAACTAAAGGAAATTTAAAATCCGCAAGACAGCTTCTGTTTTAATCTCTTTCCCTTTAAATAAACCTATTCTTTGTCCCAAGGGTGAAAAAGTCCCGGTTTTAGATGCAAAATCGCAGGGGGGTTTGATCCTGGGTGGAAAGATCATGGGAAAGGAAATACTCTCAAATATCCTGGCAAATCCGGACAAAAGGAAAATTAAGCCTGATCCATGGTTGTATTTAAATGGCTCCCAACACAACCCCCCACAATATTTCAGCCACACTCAAGTGTGTGTGTGTAATGTGTGTGTGTGTGTGTATCTCCTCTTGCTCTGTCTTCTGGAATCTTCTTTTTTTCTGCCTCTGTATCACAGGCCACCAGCCGTTAAATCTGGGGGCCCCCCCAAGCGCTCTGCTCTGGCTGAGGCTGCGCAGGCCAGCTGTCTCCCTTTTTTGGAGTGCGTCCGGTGTTTTGTGTGTCTGTTTGTGCCTGCCTGTGGCTCGTCTCTCAAAGGGAAAGGGGGGGGCGGCGTGGGCAAGGGGGCCCCATTTATGCGAAGGGGAGCTGAGCGCTCGACACCCTCTGGCTTCTGTGATGGGTTTCCCGGGCAGGTGCCGAGCAGGGGCGCTCAGGTTTACAGTTCCGGCCCCAAAGGTCCAGCCCCCCGGGCCGGCGAAAAAGGGTTGGAAAAAGGCGGGGCGCCGAACCCCTCGGGCCCGCGGCCTAACAGCCGAAAGGGATGGGGGGCCGGCTCCCGGCGGCCGACCTGACAACCCCGGGGGAGGCCCGGACCTCCGCCCCCAGCCCAGCCCCAGGCCGCCGCCGCCTGCTGCCCCCCCTCCGGTAAAGGGCTGAACTGGGCCCCGGGCAGCGCGCTGGTGTTTGCGGTGACGGGGTGGGGGCGGGCGGCGTCGCAGGGAAAATCGATCGGTGGTGGCCCGTACATGCCCGCGCGAAGTGCGGCCGTTAGGGCTGGGCAGGCGGGATGGGCCCCGGCTTTTAAAACGCCAAACTAACGCACCGTCTCCGACCCTATCAGCTGTTGATCCGTCTGTCGGAGGCTGCGGGGTGGGCCTGGAAAAATACGGAGACCCCGGGGGCCCGGGTGCTGGGCTTTTTGAAGGGTCCTTTGGCCCCGCGCCCGGTCTGGGTCCCCAGCCCCAGCCTCCCGGGCGCGGAGGGGTACCCCCCCGACTCGCGCGGGGTTTCAGCTGCGCGGCCCGAGCCTCGCGTGCGGTGGTTTCCCCAGGCCCGCGACCCGGCAGTCCGTCTCCACCGGGGGGGCTCCGGCACCCCCCAGGCAATCAGGCTCGCTAAACCAAAACCCCCGGCCCCCCCACCCTAAAGCGTGTCCCCAACTTGCTGTGATGCCTGAATGATTTAAAGCGGGGCATCTATCTTGTTAAATTCGTGGTGGATCTTCCCAGATGGACTGGGGATAAGGGCATTTCCTTTTAGTTCCTTGGAACCTCATATTCGGGCCATACCCACCATTCCTACTGTCAGGGATCTCCACCCTCAGCACGGTTTTGTGTAACATCGCGTAGAGCAGGGACTCATGTGAAGGGGTCCCCCCGGGTTTTGGGTGGCCTCTCAAACCCATTGTGAACGTGGGAAAAGATGACCTGGAAATGCAGTGCAATGTTTACCTCCTGCTCACGCTCTAATTTTCAACTTTATTGAAGATCCCACCTTCCTCCGGCTTGCTCCTCCGTTCTTCTCGGGATTTGCTCCAGATCCCCTCTGCACTCTTTGCTGCATAAGGGGGCATTTTCCGTTTGGGGGGAATTCCAAAGTTCCTGTCCAAAACCCTTTCCCAAAGATTTTTTTTCCCTGCCGTTTTCTGCACCCTCTTCGTTTCCCCTGGGAAAACCCATGACCCCCAAAAATGGTGCCTCTGCCTTCCTGACACCCAGGTTTGTGGTAGGAAGGGCCCCCCTCTATGTTCTCAGATCTCCTTGATGTATCGTAGTCGTCTCAGTGAAAGCAGAACTCTGTCTTCTTCTTCCGCCTTCTATTCAAACTTCTTTGCCTCCCTCTTGTGGGTGCTCAGTATTTTAGTGTGAAAGCCCAACTCTTACCTCAAGAATCTTTTGCTCAGCATACCCGTCTCTTTTTATTTTTTATTCAATTCTTTCCTTTCCGGGGTTATGTTTACTATTGGGGGACAATCTAGGATGAACCCCTATCTTCATAGGGTCTTGCTTTCAAAAGGAACTGTGTGATTTCTGATTAGGGCTTTTCAAATGTCTAAAGATGTTTGATTCAGTAGACCCCTTTTTATTTTAAAAAAATGGGTTTATTCCTGAAGGGGGAACCTTCCCGCTTAGTCATACCCCTTTTTTAGCCATTTCCAGGCCCAAATCTTGTGGTTCTTAAATTTTTGCTCTGCGAAATGTGAGATCTTCCCTGTCCTCAGACTTGGTTCTTGCTCATCCCAAAAGCTTCAGGTCTAGGTTCCCGAAACCGCCCACAGTCCGTGCAGCGAGTGGATTCAGAATCCCCCCTTTTCACGGGATACCGTTGATAGTTTTGCACACTCAATGCAGTGGGCAGGGCCTGGATTAAACACTGGGTCTATTGGAATGGAAAAAAGGGGGCTCCCCACACACCACCCCCCTGTTGCAGCCTTGTGGCCGGGAAAACGGTCCCAAACAAAATCAGACAAAACCCGGTGATAGTCGAGGGTGAAGAACTGAGCTGGTTGCCCTAACCAAGGAAAAGGGTTTCTCTTTGCTGCCCCTCTCTCCTTTCTTCCTCTGGGTTTTTGTCATGGAATTTGAAAAAAAGTCACAAGTCAAAGTGTTGAAACAAATTTTTCATTATCTCTCAAAAGGAAAGCCTGCATGTTTCTTTCAACAGTCAAATTCCCTTCTGGGTTTTTCTCTCTTTCCTTGTTCAGTTGTTAAAGAAAAACAAGCTATAAAAATTCAAGATTCCCCAAAAAAGGACCTTCTGTTTGAAATCATCTTCATTTATGAAACCAGCTCCTATTCTTTGTATTTTGCCCGGGGAAAAGAATGCCCCGGTTCCCGATCAAGACATCCCGCGCAGGGGCTGGGGGTTTTGGGCTGGTGGAAGATCCCGGGGGAAAAATGGCACCCCTCCCAGTATCCTGCCTGGGGAAAAGCCACGGACAGAGGCCTGATGGGCAATCCATGGGTTGTATTAAGTTGGGCTCCCCCTTGACTTCGTTCGTTTTAAAACCACCCTCAAGTGGTGGTTTTTGGGGTGTGTGGGGGTGTGGGTTTTTTGTGTATCTCCTCTTGCCCTCTTAGGGCTGTCCGGAATTTCATGTATTTCCTCTGCTCCTGACAGCCCCGCCCGGCTTCGTTTCTGGCCCGGGCCCCTCCCCCGCTCTGGCTCTGGCTGAGGCTTGCCCGGCCCCGCTGTCTCCCTTGCTGGGTGCGTGCGAGTGTCTGTTGTCTGTCTGTGTGCCTGCCTGTGGCTCGTCTGCTCAGGAAGGTCGAGGGGGGCGTGAGGGGGAAAAGGGGGGCCCCGGTATGCGAAGGAGGTGGCGCTCCCGGGCGCGCCTCCTGGCTTCTGGTGGGTTTGGGCCCCGGACAGGTGCCGGCGTTGGGCCAAGTTTCGCTGCGTCTGGCCATGGGGTTAAACCCCCCCGGGCGCGAGGTTGGCGGCGGGCCGGGGCCGGCACCTCCGGGGCGGCCGGGCTGGGCGCCGAATGGGATCGGGAGGCCCGGCTCGCGGCGGGCTGGGTGGCGCGGGGGGCCCCGAGACCTCCCCCCTCAGCCCACCCCCCGGGCCCCGGGCGCGCCCCCGCCCCCACGCCCTCCGGTCGGGGGTCCCCCCCCCCTGGGGCCCCCGGGGGGCCGGGCCTTTGCTGGTCTGGTTTGGGGGTGTTGAAGGAGGCGGGCGGCGTGCGAGCTGGACCCGATCCCCGTCGTCCGGCTAAAGTAGGGCGCCCGCGGCGAGGTGCGGCCCGTTGGCCCGCCCGCAGGGCAGGGCGAAAGGGGGCGAAAGCCTGGGCTTTGGGCCACGCCCCCCCGTCTCGGGCCCGTATCAGCCTGGCGCCGATCTCGTCGATCTGGAGGCTGGAGGGTGGGCCTGGTTAAGTATCTTGGAGGGACCCCTGGGAACCCCGGGTCTCGGGGTTTTTGCCTAGCAAAAGAAGTCTTTAGCCCCCCCCCCGGGGCCCCTTTTTGGACCCCCACCAGCCCTCGGCGCGGGGCGGTGCGGGCCCGACCCCCCGCTGGGCCGGGGTTGCCTCCGGCGGGGGGGCGCCTCCGCACCGCATTGGCCCAGGACACTGGCGCCCCGGCGGTCCCGTCCCCCACCTGGGCTCCGGCACCCTCAGGAAATCCCGGGGCTTCGCCCACCCGGGCCCCGCCCCCCGCCCCCCCCCTGCCTCGCGTGCTGGCATGCGTGCGCGCGCGGATAGATGTGTAACCCCGGGCATCTATCTTCATTATACGTGGGGGATCTATGCCTGGAGGTCGGACTGCTGGACCAAGGGCTCTTCACTTTTGTTCCCCAAAACTCCAAAATCTTTCCATCGGCTCTCCGCTCCATTCCCTCCCCTTTGGGGGGAAGTTCCCTTTGCCCCATCTTCTCCGCCGGTTGTTGACAGACATCGCAGTGAGCCCAGCGGACTCATGTAGTGGCCCCTCTGGAGTTTGGGTTGAGCCTCTCAATCTTGTGCTGGAGCAAGATGACCTTTTTGGGAAAAACGAAAAATGCTGCTCCCTTCTCCCGCCTCATATTTTCCAGCATATTGAAATCGACCACTTCCTTCAGGGTTGCCTCGTTCTTCTCCCCCCCGTCTTTTTTCCTAAATCCCTCTGCATCTTTGGCTTCCATCCCCCCAGCATTTTCGTTCTGGAATTCCCAAGTTCCCCGGTCACATAGCCTTCCAAGATTTCTATTTTTCCCCGCCTGAAATTCTTCATCTCAACCCCGGTTTCCTGGTTCACCTTGGCCTCAGAAATGGTGCCTCTGGGAAACCTTCCTGACACCCCGGTTTTGTGGTGAGGGGGAGGCCCCCCTATAGGTTCTCAAAAGATCTGCCGTTATCTAGTGGGCTCAGTGGGTTAGGCTCTGTGTCTTCTTCTCTCCCCTTTATTCCCAAACTTCTTCATGCCTCTAGCTCATAGATGTCAGTATTTATAGTGTGTGAAAAACAGAAAATTTGGAAGCCTCAAAGGGGCACTTGGCCACTTTTGATCTCTGTATTTGGCGTTTAATTCTTTCCCTTTCCCGGTTGATGGGGACACTATATTCGAGCCGTCAAGGCATGAGCTATCTATAGGGTCTTGCTTTCAAGGAACTTTCATTTGAATTTCTAAGTTAGGCTTTCCCAAAAATTGAAGATGTAGCGTTCAGTGGCTCCATTTTCATTTCAAGAAAGATCTTTGACTTCCATAAAAATGGGACCCTTTAACGTTGAGTCAATACTTATACTAACCATTTCAGGCCCAAATCTTGTGGTTCCTTTTGGGGTGTTGGCTCTTGCAAGAAATGTGAAGATCTTCCCTTCCCCCCCGACTTGGTGTCATTTGCAATCATCCCGAAAGCTTTGGTCTGGTTCAGACCACCTTTTTATCCCGTACCGATGGGTTCAGGGAAAACCCCATTTTCACGGCATTACCGTTTATATTGTTGCCACCTGTGCAGTGGGCAGGGCTGGTGTCATGGGGCTCAAAGTGGAATGGAAGAAGGCTCCCCCCACACACACACCCCCCCCCCTGTTTACAGCCGTGACGGCAGGAAACAAGTCAGACAAAAAGCCCAGATATGGGCCTTGAAATGGAGCTAAGCAGCTATTCGTCTTTACCAGAAAGGTTGCTCTTTGTTCTGCCCCCCTATTTTCTTTTCCCGGGCCTTAAGGGTTTTTTCATGGATTTGAAATAAAGTGCCAAAAATCATATGTGTTGAATCAAGATTTTGCATTTCCATCTCTAAAAAAGGAAAAAAACTTGCCTGCATGTTTCTTTCAAAACCGTAAATTTGGGCCTTTAATTCGGGGGTTTTTCTCTCTTCCCTTGTTAATTAGCCTTAACAGAAAAAATCATAAAAACATAAATTTAAAAAGATACCAACGGAAAAGCTTCTTTTTTTTAAATCGTTTTTCCCTTTTGTAGAACACGAGCTCTATTTTTTTGTTTTTTCCCAAAAGGAAATTTAAACAATGTCGGGTTTTCGTTTAAAAACATCCGGGCGCAGGAGACTGGGGTTTGATCCGGGGTGAAGACCCCCCGGGGAGAAAAATGGCAACCCCCCCCTTTTTCCCTCGCCTGAAATGCCCGGGGACAGAAGGGGGGCCCTGAGGGGCCCCAAGCCCATGGGTTGTATTAAATTTGGGGTAAACCCCAGCAACTCAGTACAAGTTTTTCCGGGGGCCACCTCAGGGGGTTGTGTTTTGTGTGTGTGTGTGTGTGTGTGTGTGTGTGTTTTTATCTCCCTCTTTTACCGTCTTGAGTCTGTCTCGGAAATCTTCTTGACTGCACTCTGTGTCTCCTGACAGCCCGGCCGCGGCCGTTGCGTCTGGCGGCCTCTCCCAAGCGCTCTGGCTCTGGCTGAGAGGCCTGCCAGGCAACTGTCTCCTGGGCGTGGGTGCGTGCGAGAGTGTCTGTGTCTGTCTGGTCAGTAACACCTGCCCAGGCTCACGTCTGCTCTCTCAGAGGTCACATGAGGAGCTTGGCTGAGTGAGGGCAAGGGGCCTCGGTGAGTGCGAAGGAGGGGGCTGAAAGTCGGTCGACAGCGCCTCCCTGGCTTCCTGGTGGGTTTGGGCTTTTCGGACGGGTGCCGAACCAGAACAGGCGCTCAGGATTTCGCTGCGTCCTGGCCCTTGGGAGGTTCAAGAAGGCCTGAGCGTGGGAGTTGGGAGAGCTGGCGGGCGCGAGCGCGCGACCTCTGGGCGCTGGCGGGCTGAACAGCGGAAGAATAGGGTCGGCCGGCCTCAGCGGCGCTGGCGGGTGCTGGAGTAGCCAGCGGGTGAGGCGCCGGACCTCCGCACCCCTCGGCAACCCCAGACCCGCGCGCTGCTCGTGCCTTACGCCTCCCGGTCAATGGTCTGCCGACCTCGGGCTTCCCGGGGCCGACGAAGCCACTTGCTGGTCTGGTGTTGGCGGTGTTCGGGGTGTGAGGCGGGCGTGGCGTCGCGAGCGGAGTCGGTCGGTCGTCGCGGCTCCAAGTACTGGCATGCCCGCGCGGCGAAGGTGCGGCCCGTTGGCCCGACCTGCAGAGCGGCGGAAGCTGGCGCAGGCTCTTAGGGCGCCCGGACAGCACGCCCTGCGTCTCAGGCGTATCCTTCCTGAAGGCACGCCCGATGCGGCGATCTCGGAGACTAAGCAGGTCGGACCTGGATTGGTATCTTGGATGGGAGACCACCTGAGAATCCCGGGTGCTCAGGCGCTGTTTAGCAGAAGGGTCGCTGGCCCGCCCGCGCGTCCCGATTCTTACAGATCCGCGGCCCCAGCCCTCTCGGGCCGCGAGAAAGCGGGTGGCGGGCCCGACTCCCGCTGCGCGAACCTGGAGTTTCGCCTCGCGCGGCGCGGGGCGCCTCCGCGTTCGCGGTGGCTTCCGGACGCGGCGATACGGCGGTCACGTCTCCACCTGGGGCTCCTTTGGCTTGCCTCCAGAGCAATCCCGGAGGCTTGCGGCTCCAGCCAGAGCGGCCGCCCACCCCCTGCCTCGAGGCGTCGCTGCATGCGTGTGGCCTTGCGCACAGATAGATAATGCCCAGACAGGGCATATCTTATTCACCCTCTCTAAATGGTGGATCATGCCTGGGAAGTCGGACTGCTGGTATCGGCTGCCTTCACTTTTAGTTCCTTGAGAACCTCCCATAATGCCTCATACCCGGCTCTGCCCGCCCATTCCTACTCTTCTCAGTGGAGAGGGTTCCCTTCTCCCTATCTTCTCGCGCCGATTATTCGGCAGACATACGCAGTGGTAGTCGGACTCATGGCAAGTAGTCCTCATGGAGTTTAAGGTTGAAGCCTCTCAATCGTAGTAGCCATTGAGCGAATGACCTTTTTGGAAATGCCAGATGCAATGCTGCATGCCTCCCTGCTCCACTTGACTCTCATTCATTTTCCCAGCATAATGAAAGATACGACCACTTCCACCTTCAGGCTTAACTCCTCGTTCTTCTCTGATGTCTTTTTGCCTGGAATGCTCCCTCCTGCACTCTTCTAAGCTTCTCCATAAAGGCATTTTACGTTCTTGAATGTCCTAGGGTTTCCCTGGTCCACATAGCCTTCCAAGATGCTGTTCCCTGCCTGAGGTCTTCTGCATCTCAACCCTGGTTCCACCTCTGGGGTTCTAACCTATGGACCTCTAGCGAAATGGTGCCTCTGGAAAGCCTTCCTGACACCCAGGTTTTTCAGTGGTGAGGAAGAGGCCTCTATAGGTTATAAAGGATCTCACCTTGATGTATCATTAGAGTAAAATCTCGAGTGGCTTAAAGAACTCCGTGTCTTCTTCTCTCCATGTGGCAACTATATTCCTGAAACTTATTACATGCCTCCTGGCTCCATCAGTGGAGGTGCTCAGTATTTATAGTGTGTGAAAGACAGAAAAGCTCTTGGGAAACCTCAGGGTCACTTGGCTCAGCTTGCACGATCTCTTTAGCATATTTACAAGCGATTCCAATTCTTTTCCTTTCCTGGGTTGATGGGTACTGCCTACTATATTAGAGAAGGCACAATCACAAAGCATGAAGACATATCCATACTATAAGTGCCCTTTCTTGCAAGAATTTCATTACAGCAGATTTCTACAAAGTAGGGCTTTCAAATGCTCTGAAAAATGTGAACATTCAGTAGACTCCATTTTCATTTCTAAAGAAGATCGTTTTGACTTCCATAGCAAAGGTGGGAACCTTCCAGCGTTGGAGTCAATGCTTATGCTGTCTTGACCATTTCAGGCAAGTCTTGTGGTTCCTTCTGGAAGGTGTGTGGCTCTTACTGAAATGTCGAGAAGATGTTCCATGGGTCATCAGACTTTGGTGTCATTGTGATCATCCAGAAAACTGGGTCTAGGTTTCCCGGGCCACCAGCACCTGATCAGTAGCCAGCGGAGTAGATTCAAGATACGCATTATTCCCGGCATTACCGTTGATATTGTTTGCCTGCTACACTCAATGCAGTGGGCAGGGCCTGGATTATCCACTGGTCTCGGAATGGAAGAGGCTCTCCACCACCACGGTGGCCATTGTGGCGAGCGGCGGTCCCGAAACAGAATCAGACAAACAGAAGCGAATGATAGTCGCCGAGACGGGACAGGAACTAAGCAGCTAGATTGCGATAACCTGAGAAAGAGTTGCTCTTTGTGCATACCCTCTACTCCTTTCTTCTGGACATATAGGAGTTTGTCTTGGGAATTTGAAATAAAGTACAAGTCATATGTGATAGATCAAAGATTTTGCATTGCTCTGTCTCTCAAGGAAGAAGCTTCATATACACATGTTTCTTTCAAAAGCAAGTCAATTGCTTTTCAATTCTGGGGTTTCTTCTCTTGCCTTGTTCAATTCAGCCTTGCTGGTAAAATCACTTAGCTTACATAAAGATTCAAAGGCCAGCAAAGGACAGCTTCTGTTTTTAAATGGTCTTTCCATTTAGTAAGAACAGGCTCTATTCTTTGTATTTTGCCACAGGAGTGCTTGTGTCCTGGTTCAGATGCCACAAGGCATCGGCGCAGAACTGGGGTTTCAGTCCCTGGGTTACAGGAAGATCCCACCGGAAAAATGTGACACTCAGTATCCTGCTAAGGAAATACCGTGGACAGAGAGGCCTGATGAATATTACACAGTCCATGGGTTTGTATTAGGGTGGACTCCAGCCAGCAGCTACTTCGAACCTATTATTTTCCCAAGGCCACACTCAAGGTGTGTGTGTGTGTGTGTGTGTGTGTGTGTGTGTGTGTGTATCTCACCGTCTTGGAGTCTGTCTCGGAATCTTCATGTGTTTCTGCCTCTGTATCTCCTGACAGTACAGCGGCACGTTAAATCTGGCGGCCTCTCCCAGCTGACCTCTGGCTCTGCTTCGAAGAGCTAACGCGGGCCAGCTATGCTCCTGGTTGTGAAGTGCGTGCAGTGTCTGTGTGTCTTTGTCTGTGTGTTACCTGTGGCTCGTGTGCTCTCAGGAAGGTGAGGCGGCATTGAGGGCAAAGGGGGCACCGGTGTGCGAAGGAGGGCTGGCGCGCTCGATCGGCCGCGCCTCCCTGGCCTGGTGAGTTTGGGCTGCGGTTGGGTGCGGCTGAAATTGGCGCTCCCAGATTTCGCGTGCGTCTGAGCCGCAGGAGGTTCAAAGCTGGGCCGCGAAGATTGAGGAGGCGGCGGGCGCCGAACCGGCACCTCTGGGGCCGCGCGGGCCTGGGTGCAGCGAATGGGATGGGAGGAGGCCGGCTCGCCGGCCGCGGCGGGTCACCTGGGTGACGCGAGGTGAGAGGCGCCGGGACCTCCGCGCCCCTCAGCGGCCCCGGGCCCGGCGGCGCCGCGCTGCGCCCGCGCCCTCCCGGTCAATAGGGGTCCTGGAAGCCCCTCGGGCCCCCAGACCCTGACAGGCCTGCTGGTCTGGTGTTGGCGGTGTTACGGGGGTGGGGGCGAACGCGGCGTCAGCGAGCACAGGTCGATCGCGGGTGCGTGCGGCTCCGTCCGCAGCATGCCCAGCGACGGTCGCGACCCGCGGCGGCCGGGAACAGAAGCGGGGTGGCGCAAGGCTGTAGGGCGCCGAGCCGCCGCCGTCTCGGGCGGTATCAGCCTGAAGGCGCCGATCTCGTCTGATCCTAGGAAGCTAACGGGAGTCTCGGGCCTGGTTGAAGTATCGGGTAGGAAGACACCTGGGAATCCGGGTCTTTTCGGAGACCTTTTTGCCCTGGCAAGAAGAAGGTACTTGTAGCCGCCCGTCCGGTCTTGGGTCCTGCTATTGCTTCCCCTCCCGGGCCGCGAAGGCAGATGGCGGGGCCCGACTCCGCTGCAGATCTGGAGTTGCCTCGCGCGGCCGCCAGGCCTCCGCATTGCGCGACCGGCCTGCGGTTGCCAGCGACACGACGGTCACGTCTCCACCTGAAATCTTCCCAGCACCGCTCCAGGCAATCCGGGGCTTACCGGCTCAGCAGAGCGACTGCCCCTGCACCCTGCCTCAGCTGTCAGCGCATGCGCATGTGCGTAGCGCTGCGCACGAATAGATATTGCGCTAGCAGGGGCGCTCTATCTTGATATATACAAATGGTGAATCTGTGCATAAGTAGGACTGCTGGACCATAGGCTCTTCCACTTAGTTCCTTCGGGAACCTCATATTCTTTTCCATACGGCTCTACCAGCCATTCCTACTCACAGTGGAGAGGAGAGTTCCCTTTGCTCCACATCTTCTCCAGCATCGGTTATTGACGAACATCATGCCAGTAAAGGCCCAGTCGGACTCATGGCAGTGAATCCCTCCTTGGAGTTTGGAGTTGAAACCTCTCAATCATTAGTGACATGGCAAGATGACCTTTGGAAATACAGTACTGTGCTGTCACCTCCTGCTCCATGGCTCGTATTTTCCCAACATATTGAAGATCTGACCACTTCCTTTCAGACTTCTCCCTCGTTTCATTCTCTGATGTCTTTACCTGGAATGCCCTCTCTACTCTTTGGCTTTACATCTATAAGGCATTTTTCGTTTCTCCTATTGAATGTCTAAATTTACCTGATGCACATAACCTTCCAGATGCTATTCGGCCTGAAATTCTTCCTGCATCTCAACCTGGTTACCTAGAGTTCAACCTATGGACCTCAACAGTGGTGCCTCTGGAAAGCCTTCCCTGACACCCAGGTTTTGTGGTGAGGAAGAAGGCCCTCTATAGATTCTCAAGGATCTGCCTATGATGTATCATTAAGTGGGTCTCAGTCAGAAAGCAAGGAGAACTCTAGTGTCTTCTTCTCTCCGCCTTCTATTCCTGAAACTTATTACATGCCTCCCTGGCTCATCGACCAGGTGCTCAGTATTTACTTAGTGTGTGAAAAAGACTGAAAAAGCCTCTTGAGAAGCCTCAAGGGTCATGAACAAGCACTTTTGATCTCTTCTGTATGTTGGCGATTCAGTTCTTTTCCTTTCACTGGGTTGATCATTGCCATATCAATCCGAGAGAGCACAATCAAAGCATGAACACTATCCATACATAGGGTCTTGCTCAAGGAACTGATTTGCAATTTCTCTCTGAGTTGGAGCTTTTCAAATGCTCTGAATGTGAACATTCAGTAGGCTCCAGTACTGCATTCAAAGAAAATCGTTTGACTTCCATAGCAAAGGTGGAGCATTCAACGTTGAGTCAATACTTATACATGTGACCATTTTCAGAGGCCCAGAGTCTTGTGGTTCCTTCTGGAGGTGTGGCTCTTTTTGAAATGTGAAGAATCTTCCACTCGTCATCAGACTGTTGTCATTTGCAATCATCCAGAGAAAAGCTTCCCGAGTCTGAGTTCAGACCTAGCACACACAGTCAGTAATAGCGGAGTGAATTCCAGACTCTGCATTCTTCACGGCATTGCCGTTCAATGTTTGTTGCTCACACACTCAATACAGTAGAGCAGGGCCTGGATTGTCACTGGGTCATGTGGAATGGGAAGAGAAAGGCTCTTATCCCCACACCACCCTGTTGACAGCGCAGCAGCGGCGGTCCCAGCAAGTCAAGCAAGCCAGAAAAGCCCAGATGTCGCCGGGATTGAAAGAACTTCGCAACTGGTTCTTGTTGCACCAGAGAAAGGTGCTCTTTGTCTGCCTCTGCTCCTTCTTCCTGGACTTGTAGGGTTTTGTCGCGGGGTGACAAAAATTACTACAAAAAGTCATATGTATTGAATCAAGATTGCGATACTAATACATCTCTCAAAGAAACGCTGCACATGTTCTTTCAAACCAGTCAGTGCTTTCAATTCATGGGGTTTCTCTTGCCTTGTTGGTGTATGTAGTAAATCAGAAGCTTCATAAGATTAAGGCCATGAGACAGTTCTGTTTTTAAGCAATCGTCTTTCCATTTAAGTAGTTTCTGAGGCTCTATTCTTTGCCTTATTTTGTTATAGGAGTGCAATGTCTGGATTTGAATGTGAAGCATCCTGTAGCATGAGACTGAGGTTTTGATCCCTGGGTGGGGAAGATCCCGCGGAAGAAGAAATGACAGCCACTCCCGGCCAGCATCCTGCATGCAAATACCCTCGGACGAAGGAGGCTGATAGGCGCAGTCACTGGTTGTAAAGTTGGGCTCAACCAGCAACTCTGGTACCTAAATGTTCAAAGACCACACTCAGAGTGTGTGTGTGTGTGTGTGTGTGTGTGTGTGTGTGTGTGACTGGTGTATGTCTCCCTCTTGCCGTCTTGAGTCTGTCTCCAGGAGATCTTCATGTATTTCTGCCTCTGTATCTCCTGACAGCCAGCCGCGTGGGTGCCCCGTCTGGCGGCCTCTGCCACATGGCGCTCTGGCTTAACAGCTAGAAATCTGCGCCAGCTGTCTCCCTGGCGTGGAAGTGCGTGCGAGTGTCTGTGTGTCTGTCAATGCCTGCCTGTGGCTCGTCTGCTCTCTCCAGGAAGGTCAAGGGGCTTAGGCGTGAGGCAAGGAGGCCTCAGGTGAGTGCGAAAGAGGAGAAAGGCTGAGGGCATCCCGGTGGGCCAGCGCCTCTGGCTTCTGGTGAGTTTGGGTGCGGACAGAGTGCCGAGCAAGTTGGGCGCTCAAGTTTGGCTGCGTCTGGCCGCCGGGGAGGTTCCAGAAAGCCCTGTAGGCGCGGGGAGGTTGGGCGGCGGCGCGAAGGCCGGCTTACCTCTGGTGCCGAGCTGAGCGGCGAATAGGATCGAGGGGCGGCTCGTGGCGCGACCCGAGGTGCCGTGGCGCGGTGGGGCGCCGGGCATCCGCACCCCTCAGCCTTCCAGACCCGTCGCGCCGCGCGCATGCGCCGCCTCCCGGTCAATGAAGTCCTGGGAAAGCCCCTCGGGCGGGCCCGGCCGGGCCATTTGCTGGTCTGGTGTTGTGGACGATGTTAGGGGGCGGCGTCAACAGGCGCTGGAGAGTCGATCGCGGTGGTAAACAGAAATGCGCTATGCCCGCGACAGCGGTGCCCGGCCGTTGTCCGACCTGCAGGGCGAAGCGGGGCGCAAGGGCTCTTAGGCGCCTTCGAGCCAGCGCCGCGTCTGGTGCGTGCTCGGCTGAAGGCGCCCGATCTGCGTCTGATCTGGCGGAAGCTTCGTAGGGTCGGGCCTGGATTAAGTATCTTGGATGAGAAATGCCTGGGAATCCCAGGTGCTCAGGCTTTTTGCCTAACGAAAGGGTCGCTTCAGCCCCGCCCGCGGCGTCCCGATTCTTGGATCCCCGCCGGCCCCAGCCCTCCGGGCCGCCCGGGGCGGGTAGCCGGGAGCCTACGACTCCCGCTGCGAACCTGGGTTGCCTCGGCGGCGGCCGCGGGCCTCGCGTGCATTCGGCTTCCAGGACACCGGCGACGACGGTCCCGTCTCCACCTGGGGCGTCGCTGGCACGCGCTCAGGCTTGTCACAGAGCACGACTCCAGCCAAACCCGGCCGCCCACCCCTGCGCCGAGCGTGCGCAACATGTATCATGTGTCTTGCTGCTGCCTGAATAGATGTGCCCAGCTTCAGGGGCATCTATCTTCTTCATCTCTAAGTAAGGTGGATCTGTGCCTCAGAGTCGGACTGCTGGACCATGACTACTTCCACTTTTTAGTTCCTTACGAGGAACCTCATATTCTTTTCCATCTACCGGCTCTGCCGCATTTCCTACTCACCGTGGAGAGAGTTCCCTTTGCTCCACATCTTCTCCCAGCCTTCGGTTGATGACGAACATCATGAGTGAGGTGATCGGACTCCATGTCGAAGTGGTCCTCGCGCAGGTTTGGGTTGAGCCTCTCAATCATTAGTGAGCGTGAGCAAGATGACCACACTGAGCTCACAGATGCAATGCTGTCCTCTGCTCAACGGCTCTCGTATTTTCCAACATAGTGAAGAATACGACCCCACACTTCCCTTCTAAAGGCTTGCTCCTCACGTTCTTCTCTGATGTCTTTTGCCTGGGAATGCCCTCTGCACTCTTTGGCCTTTCCCACCCATCCTGCGACATTCATTTCTTGAATATCCTAAAGATTTCCTGGTCACACCAGCCTTCCAAGATGCTATTTTCTGACTATAAATTCTTCCTGCATCTCAGCCTGGTTCTCAGGTTCAGCTATGGACCTATCAACAAAAATGGTGCCTCTGCGAGCCTTCCATATTTTGGGATTTTGTGGTGAGAAGAAGCCTCTATAAGGTTTCTCCAAGAAAGATCTGCCTGTGATGTATCATTAGAGTGGGTCTCAGTGAAAGCAGGAACTCTGTGTCTTCTTCCTCTCCGCCTTCTATTCCCTGAAACCTTACATGCCTCCTGGCTCTTAAGTAGGTGCTCAGTATTTACTTAGTGTGTGAAGACAAAAATCTTAGAAGAGCCTCAAGGAGTGCTTCAACAAACACTTTTTGGTCTCTTTGTATGTTCTTTGATTCAATTCTTTCCTTTCCTGGGTTGATGGTACACACTATATTGAGGCACAATCAAAAAGCATGAAGAACATATCCATACATGAGTTCTTGCTTTCAAAGAACTTCGTGCAGCAATTTCTACAGTTGAACTTTTCAGAAATATACTAGAAAAGAGAATGTGAGCGATTCAGTGGCTCCATTTTCATTCAAGAAAGGAAATCGTTTGACTTCTACGTAGGCAGAATAGCCAGCGTTGAGTCCAATACTTATACCTTGACCATTTCAGGCAAGTCTTCCTGCCACATCGGTTCCTTCTAAAATTATTATTAAGCCTCTTGCAAATGTGAAGATCTTCATGTCCTCGGGCTTTGGTGTCATTGCAATCATCCAGAAAACTACAGGTCTGATTTCAGACCACCAACTTTACTGATCATTCCAACAGGTGGATTCCGAGAATCACGCATTCTTCACGGCGCCGTTGTGTGTTTGCTGCGCCTCAATGCAGTGGGCGGGGCCTGGATGTCTGGGTCTCGTGGCTGGATTGGGAAAGAAGAATGCATCACACACACCACGTTTGTGACAGCGCGCGGCGGTCCCGAGCAAGATCGA
This sequence comes from Bos mutus, assembly GCF_027580195.1. Classification (NCBI taxonomy): domain Eukaryota; kingdom Metazoa; phylum Chordata; class Mammalia; order Artiodactyla; family Bovidae; genus Bos; species Bos mutus. The sequence continues at coordinate 47,002 of NW_027219988.1, forward strand.
ATAAACCAGAAAGCCCGAATAGTAGTCGCGGAATGGAAGGAACTAAGCAGCTGAATTGCTGATGTTTACCAAGAGAAAGGTTATCTTTTGTGTCTTAACATCTACTCGCGCTAGTTCATGGGCATGTAGGGGTTTTGTCTGTGGAGATTTGAAATAAAATTACTAAAAGTCTTAGTGTTGAATCAAGATTTTGCATTTAACCATCTCTCAAAAGAAGAAAACACCTGCATGTTTTTAAAAACGTCATTCTTTACCACTCAATTCTGGTTCTCTCTTGCCCTTGTTCAATTAGCCTTAACAGTAAGAAATCATGAAAACTTCATAAAGATTCAAAGTGCCAGCAAAGAGACAGCTTCTGTTTTTTAAATCATCTTTCCATTTCCAGTAGAACACGAGCTCTATTCTTTGTAGTGCACTAGGGAATTACTTAATGTCCTATGGATTCCGAATGGCAGGCATCACATCTTCGCAGGAGACTGGGTTTGATCTGGGTGAGAAGTCGCCGGAGAAAGGAAATGGCATGTTCAGTGTCCTACGCCTAAAATGCCACAGACAGAAGAGGCTGATGGGCCGCAGTCCATGGGTTGCTATTAAAGTTGGGCTCAATAACCTTTCGAACCTAAGTATTTCCAGACCACACTCAGGAGTATTGTGACGCTGTGCAATGTCGTGTGTGTCATCTCCTCTTGCCCGTCTTGAGTCTGTCTCAGGAATCTTCATGTATTTCTGCCTCTGCTAATCTCTGACAGCCAGCCACGCCGACGTTCGTCTGGCTGGCCTCCTCAGGGAAACCTTTCTGGCTCTGGCTGAAAGGCTACTTGAGCAACCAGCCTGTCTCCCTGGGCGTGGAGGTGGCGTCACGAGTGTCTGTGTGTCTGTCTGTGTGCCTGCTGTGGCTCGTCTGCTCTCTCCAGGAAGGTCGAGAGGCTTGGCATTGAGAGCAGGGGGGGCCTCGGTAGTGCGAAGGAGGGAGCTGGCCGCTCGGTCGACGCGCCTCCCTGGCTTCTGGTGGGTTGGGCACCGGACAGGTGCCGAGCAGGATGGCGCTCAAGTTGCTGCGTCTGGAAGGCCCGCGGAGGTTCAAGGCCCCTGGGCCGCGGGGGTTGGCGGCGGGCGCGGGCCGGCACCTGCGGGGCGGCGCGGGCTGGGCGCCAGCGGAGTAAATTACAGAGAGCCGGCTCGCGGCTGCGGCCGGCGGGTCTGGAGTAATGACGCTGGTGGGGGCGCGACATCACACCCCTCAGCCCAGCCCCAGGCCCGCGCACCTGCCTTGCCGCCTCCCGGTCAATGGGGTCTGGGCCGCTCGATTTCGGGTAAGCCAGCGCTGCTGGTCTGGTGTTGGCGGTGTTCGGGGTGAGGCGGGCGGCGTCGCGAGCTGGAAGTCGGTCGCGAGTCGTGCAGCTCCAAGTACTGCTTATGCCTTGACAGAGAATGTATAGCCCGTTAGCCGACCTGCAGGGCAGAAGAAGCGAGAAAGGAGAAGCGGCGCAAGATCTTAAGGCGCCCGGGCAGCGCCACCGTCTCAGGCCGTATCGCCTGAAGCGCCGTTCCACTCGTCTGATCCTCGGAAGCTAAAGCAGGGTCGAACACGGTTGTGTCTTGGATGGGGCCGCAGAATCCGGGTGCTCGGCGGGCACGCCTGCGAAAGGTCGCCTAGCCCGCGCGCGTCCGGTTCTTGGGTCCCCGCAGCCCCAGCCCTCTCCCGGGCCGCGAGGCAGGTAACCGGGGCCCGACTCCCGCTTTGAACCTGGGTTGCCTCCGCGCGGCCCGTGGCCTCGCGTTCGCATTAGCCAGGGCACCAGTGACCGGCCAGTCCCGTCTCCACCTGGGGCTCGGCTGGCTTGCCTCCAGGCAATCCCGGGGCTTGCACCGGCTCCAGCCGGTGACCCCCGCCCACCCTGCCTCAGCGTCGCGCATGCGCGTAATGGCGGCAGCGCTCTTGCTGCACAGATAGATGTGCTAAGCGGGGCATCTGTCTTGTTCACTTCTTGCTCTGCGTGGGTGGATCTATGCCTGGGAGTCGGACTGCTGGACCATAGGCTGCTTCCACTTTGGTTCCGTGAGACATCCATATTCTTTCCCTTACCGGCTCTGCACCCATGTCCACCTCACAAGTGGAGAGGATTCATGCTCCACATCTTCTCCATCGGTTGACCAAACACAGAACATCATGTGAGGCCCAGTGGACCTCATGTGAGTAGTCCCCTCGCGCAGGTTTTGGAGTTGACATCTCCATCATTAGTAGCGTAGAGCAGATATTCTTTGAAATGCAAGATGCAATGCTGTCACCTCCTCAACAAGCTCTCGTATTTTCCCAGCATATTGAAGAAGATCGACCGCCCTTCAGGCTGCTCCTCACATTCTTCTCTGATAATATTTTTGCCTGGGAATGCCTCTTCCTCTTTGGCTTCCATCCCCATAGAGCATTTTCGTTTCTTGAATGTCCCTGGTTTCCCTGGTCACATAACCTTCCAAGATACTGTTTTTCCCTGCCTGAGAATTCTTCTGCATCTCAACCCTGGTTTGCCTAGAGTTCAACCTATGGACCTCAACAAAAATGGTGCCCTCTGAAAACCTTCCTGACACCCAGGTTTTGTGGTGAGGGAAAAGGCCCCCCTTGGGTTCTCAAGGATCTGCCTGTGATGTATCCTTAAGTGCGTCTCAGTGAAAAACAAGGGAAATCTGTGTCTTCTTCTCTCCGTTTTTATTCCTGAAATTTTCTGCCTCCCTAGCTCTGGGGGGTGCTCCCGTATTTTCTTTGTGTTGAAAAGACAGAAAAGCTCTTGGAAGCCCTTTAAAATTTACTTGGCTCCCCACTTTATCTCTTTGTTATTTGGGGATTCAATTCTTTTTCCCTTTTCCCGGGTTGATAGTTTCCCCTATTTCGAGGCACAATCTAAAGGGATGAAAAACATATCCCCCTTAAAAGGTTTTTTGCCCGGGGAAATCATTAACAATTTCTACAAGTTGGGGCTTTTCCTGTCTGAAGAAAGTGAACGTTCCGGGGGCCCCTTTTCATTTCAAAAAATCGTTTGACCATAGCAAAGGTGGAACCCTTCCCCCCGTTGAGTCAATATTTTACCTTTGACCATTTTCCAAAACCCAAATCTTTGTGGTTCCCTTTTTGGAGGTGTGTGGCTCTTGCAGAAATGTGAAGATCTTCCATCTCCTCAGACTTTGGGGGTTTTGCAATCATCCAAAACTTCCAGGTCTAGGGTTTCCCGACCCCCCCCAAAACAGTCATTTTAAAAAGTGGATTCCCGGGGAAAACGCATTTTCCCCCCATTACCGTTGGTATTTTTGCTGCCCCTCAATGCAGTGGGCCGGGGCCCCGGATTGTTCCCGGGTCTCATGTGGAATGGGAAAAACTCCCCCCCCCCACCACCACCACCCCCGGGGAAAAGCCGGCGGGGGTCCCAGCAAAATCAGACAAACCAAAAGATGTAGTCCTTGAGATGAAGGGAAATAAGCAGCTGGTTCGATGTAAAAGGAAAAAGGTTGCTCTTTGGGGTCTGCCCCTTCCCCCCTTTCTTTTCCCGGGCCTTAGGGTTTTGTCATGGGGAAAATTTGAAATAAAGTGCCAAAAATCTATTGTTGAAGAAATTTTCCCTTTAACCATCTCCAAAAAGGAAAAAAATTACTCCAAAATTTTTTTTCAAAACAAATTTTTTTCCCCAAATTTTTGGGTTTCTCTCTTGCCTTGTTCAGTTATATAACAGTAAAAAACAGAAAACTACATAAAAATTCAAAGATACCAACAAAGGGCATTCTGTTTTTTAAATCATCTTTATTTAGTAGAACCAAACTCTATTCTTTAGTATTTTTTGGAATTAAAATTCCTGGTTCCCGATGGCAAGGCATCCCAGGGAACTGGGGTTTTTATCCTGGGTTAGGAAGATCCCCCCGGGGGAAGGAAATGGCAACCCCCTCCCCGTATCCTCGCCTGAAATGCCCCCGGACAGAAGGCTGATGGGGGCAGTCCATGGGTTGTTATTAAAATTGGGGTCAACGGAACTACGAAAAGTATTTTAAAAACCACCTCCAAGGGGGGGTGTGTGTGTGTGTTTTTTGGGGTATCTCCTCTTGCCCCCCTTGGAGTCTGTCCGGGTCTTCGTTTTTCTCCCCTGGTTTTCCTGACAGCCAACCACCCCGCATTAAAAACTGGGGACCTCTCCCAGGCGCTCTGGCTCTGGGTTAGAGCCTTTAGCCAGCTGTCTCCCTTTGGGGTGGAGTGCGTGCAGGTGTCTGTTTTTTGTCTGTTTTGGTGCCCTGGCCCCTTGGGTCGTCTGCTCTCCCGGGAAGGGCGAGGCTTGGGGGGTGGGGGCAAAAGGGGGGCCCCGGTAGTCGGGAAAAGGGGGGGGCCCGGGGGCTCGGTCGGCCGGGACCCCCCTGGCTTCTGGTGGGGTTTGGGGGCCCGGGCGGGTGGCCCGGGGAAATTGGGCGCTCAAGTTTCGGGTGCGTCTGGCCCCCAGGAGGTTCCCGAAAGGGCCCCCGGGCCCCGGGGGGTTGGGGAAAGGGGGCGGGCGCCCACCCTTTTGGGGCGCGCGGGCCTGGCGAATGGGGTCGGGGGGGCCCCGGGTCGTGGCCCGGCCCGGGTTTGGGTGGCCTTTGGGGGGGCGGGGCCTCCGCCCCCGCCAACCCCCCGGCCCCGCGCACACCCGCCCTCCCGGTCAATGGGGTTTTGGAACCCCCCGGGCCCCGGGCCCCCAAGGGGCTGCTGGTCGGGGTTGGCGGTGTTCGGGGGGGGAGGGGGGGCGGCGTCGCGGTGGGTCGATCGGATGGTGCGGCTCCCAAATACAGCATGCCCGGGGAGAGGAAATGCGGCCCGTTGGCCCGACCCCGCGGGCAGAAGCGGGGGCACCAAAATCCGGGCGCCCGACCCCCCCCAAACCCTCTCCCGGCCCCTTATCAGCCCAAGGGGCCCCATCTCGTCTGATCCGGGCTTTGGGGGGTCGGGCCTGGTTAAATATCTTGGATGGGGGCCACCCCGGGAATCCCCGGGGCTGAAAACTTTGCC
>NW_027219989.1:7500-15000 GCF_027580195.1 Bos mutus
ATACATAAAACGGTTTCACAGTCCCCAAGGCAGAAGCCTGAGAACAGCACACACACACACACAAATTAGTGGCACAGTCGCCAGGGCTACGTACAGCACAAACACACACACACACAAACTGGTTTCTCAGTCGCCAGAGCACAGGGATGAGATCAGCACTCCCACACATACACACACACACACACAAACCGGTTGCACAGTCACCAGGGCACAGGGCTGAGAACAGCACACACACACACACACAGACACACACTGGTTGCACAGTCGCCAAGCACAGGCCTGAGAATGGCAAACACATACACTCACACACACACACACACACAAACGGGTTGCACAGTCACCAGGACACAGAACTTAGAATGGCACAGACACACGCGCGCTCACACACACACACACACACGAACAAACCGGTTGCACAGTCGCCAGGGCACAGGGCTGAGAATGGCACACACACAGACACACACAGACAAACCTGTTGTACATTCACCAGGGCAAAGGGCTGAGAACAACACACACACACACAAACCAGTTTCACTGTTTCCAGAGCACAGGGCTGAGATCAGCACTCCCACACATACATACACACACACACAAACAGGTTGCACAGGCGCCAGCGCACAGGGCTGAGAACAGCACACACACACAAACACACACAGACACAAACCAGGTGTACAGTCTTCAGGGCACAGGGCTTAGAAGACACACACACACACACACACACACACACACACACAAACCTCTTGCACAGTTGCCAGGGCACAGGGCTGAGAACAGCACACACACATACACACACACACAACTGGTTGCACAGTAGCCAGGGCACAGGGCTGAGAATGGCACACACACAAACACACACACACAAACCACACACACACAGTCACCTGTTTCACAGGGCTTAGAAAGACACACACAGGGCTGAAAACAGCACACACACACACACACACACACATGAAAACAAACTGGTTTCTGAGTCTCCAGGGCACAGGGCTGAGAATACAACACACACACACAAACACACTGTTGGACAGTTGCCACGGCAGAAGGCCTGAGAACAGCACACACACACACACACAACAAACCTGTTGCACAGTTGCCAGGGCACAGGGCTGAGAACACACACACACACACACAGACACCAACTGGTTGCCAGAGCACCGTGCAATTGAGCAGGGCACAGGGCACACACACACACACAACACACACACACACACACACTGGTTTCACAGTTGCCAGAGCACAGGGCTGAGATCAGCACACACCCACACACACACACACACACACACACTGGTTTCACAGTCACCAGGGCACAGGGCTGAGACACACACACACACACAGACACACACTGACACACACTGGTTGCACAGGCCTGAGGACACAGGGCTGAGAACAGGCACACACACACACACACAAACACACACACAGTCACCTGGACACAGAACTTCCAGGGCACAGGGCTGAGAACAGCACACACACACACACACACACACACAACAAACTGGTTGCACAGTCGCCAGGGCACAGGGCTGAGAATGGCAGCACACACACACACACACACACACACACACACAAACAAACCTGTTGTACATTCACCAGGGCAAAGGGCTGAGAACAACACACACACACACAAACCGGTTGCACAGTCTCCCAGTGCACAGGGCTCAGATCAGCACTCCCACACACACACACACACACACACAAAACAGGTTGCACAGGTGCCAGCAAGGTCACAGAGCTGAGAACAGCACACATCCACAAACACACAGACACAAACCAGTTGCACAGTTTCAGGGCCCAGGGCTGAGACAGCACACACACACCACACACAAAACTGGTTGCACAGTAGCCAGGGCACAGAGCTGAGAACAGCACACACTCACACAAACACACAGACACTGAACCAGGCGCACAGTTGCCAGGGCACAGGGCTGAGAATGTCACACATACACACACACACAGCAAGACACACAGTGGCCAGGGCCCAGGGCTGAGACCAGCACACAGTCACACACACACACATGAACACAAACAGGTTTCAGAGTCACAGGGAACAGGGCTGAGAACACACACACACACACACACACATGCACACAAACTGGTTTCACAGTCCCCAGGGCAGCAGGGCCTGAGAACAGCACACACATACACACACACACACACACAAAATGGTTGCATGGTCCCCAGGGCACAGGGCTGAGAATGCACACACACACACACACACACACACAAACACATGTTGAAACTGTTCAATCCAGGGTACAGGGCTGAGAACACACACACACACACACACACACACACCGGTTTCACAGTCACCAGGCACAGGGCTGAGATCAGCAGTCCCACACACACACACAAACCAGTCACACAGTCCCAGTGCACAAGGCTTCAACAGGGCAACACACTGAGACACACACACACACACACACACACAAACTGGTTGCACAGTTACCAAGGCACAGGGCTGAGAACAGCTCTAACACACACACACACACACACACAAAGCACACACACAAAACCATTTGCACAGTTGCCAGGGCACAGGCCTGAGAATGGCACACAAACACACACACACACAGACACAAACCGTTACACAGTTCACAGGGCACAGGGCTGAGAAACACACACACACAACACACACACACACACACACACAAAAAAGTGCCAGGCACAGGCCCAAAGGAATATGGCACACACACACACAGACAACACACACACACACACACACAAAACTGTTGCACTGTCGCCAAGGCACAGGGCTCAGAACAGGGACACACAAACACACACACACACACACAAACCGGTTGCACAGTCACGAAGGCACAGAGCTGAGATCAGCAGTCAACACACACACACACAAACCGGTTGCACTGTCGCCAGGGCACAGGGCTGAAAATGGTGCACACACACACACACACACACACACACACTGCTTTGCACAGTCGCCAAACAACAGGGCTCAGAAAACAACACACACACACACACACACACACACACACAAACCTGTTGTACAGTCTCCAGGGCACAGGGCTGAGAATCACACACACACACACACACACACACACAAACCTGATGGACAGTTGCTAGGGCAGGGCTGAGGCCTGTACACAGACAAACACACAGACACACACACACGCAAACCTGATGCCCAATTGCCAGGGCACAGTGCTGAGAACACCACACACACATACACAGACAAACACACAGACACACAAACATACACACACAAACCGGTTTCACAGTTGCCAGAGCACAGGGCTGAGATCAGACACACACACACACACACACACACACACTGGTTTCACACCCACACACTGAGACACACACACACACACATGCACACAAACCGGTTTCACAGTTGCCAGCACTCAGGGCTGAGAACAGCACACACACACACACACACACACACACACACTGGTTTCACAGTCGCCAGGGCACAGGGCTGAGAATGGCACACACACACACACACACACACACAAACAGGGCTGAGAACAGCACACAACACACACACACACACACAAACTGGTTGCAGTGAATGGGCACACACACACACACACACACACACACAAACCTGTTGCATATTCGCAAGGGCAGAGGGCTGAGAACAACACACACTCACACACAAACCTGTTGCACAGTTGTCAGGGCACAGGGCTGAGAACAGCACACACACACACATAGACACACACACACACACAAACTGGTTGCACAGTAGCCAGGGCACCAGGCAGAGAACAGCACACACACAAACACACAGACACAAACCAGGTGCACAGTCGCAAGGGCACGGGACTTAGAAGAGCACACACACACACATACACACACACACCCAAAAACCGGTTGCACAGTTGTAAGGGTACTGGGCTGAGAACAGCACACATACATACACACACACACACAACTGGTTGCACAGTAGCCAGGGCACAGAGCTGAGAATGGCACACACACAAACACACAGACACAAACCAGGTGCACAGTCGCAAGGGCACAGGGCTTAGAAGAGCACACACACACACACAGACACACAGACACACACACATGAAAACAAACTGGTTTCTGAGTCGCCAGGGTACAGGGCTGAGAATAGAACACACACACAAACATACATAAAACGGTTTCACAGTCCCTACGGCAGAAGCCTGAGAACAGCACGCACACACACACAAATTAGTCACAACAGTCACCAGGGCTATGTACAGCACAAACACACACACACACACAAATTGGTTTCTCAGTCGCCAGAGCACAGGAATGAGATCAGCACACACAAACACACACACACATACAAACCTGTTGCACAGTCACCAAAGCACAGAGCTGAGAATGGCACACACACACACACACACACACACACACACACACATGAACAAACCGGTTGCACAGTCGCCAGAGCACACGGCTGAGAAATGCACAAACACACACACACACACACACACAAACACACACAACACGGGTTGCACAGGGCTCACACACACACACACAAACCAGTGGCACTGTCTCCAGACACAGGGCAGATCAGCAACACACACACACACACACACACACACACACACACAAAAACAGGTTGTTGTAGTCGCCAGGGCACAGGGCTGAGAACAGCACACATCACACACACACACACACACAAACAAACTGGTTTCACAGTCTCCAGGGCACAGGGCTGAGATCAGCACACACACACACACACACACACACACACAAACACAGGTTGCACAGTTGCCAGGGCACAGGCAGAGAACAGCACACACACACACACACACACAAACCAGTTGCACAGTCGCCAGGGCACAGGGCTAGAAGAGCACACACACACACAAACACACACACACAAAAACTGGTTTCACAGTTGCCAGACCACTGGGCTGAGAACACACACACACACACACACACACACACAAACCTGTTGCACAGTCTCCAGGGCACAGGGCTGAGAATGGCACACACACACACACACACACACACAAAACCTGTTGCACAGTCTCAAGGGCACAGGGCTGAGAAGAGCACACACACACACACACACACACAGACCTGACATGTTGCCAGGGCACTGGTTTCTGAGTCACACACACACAGACAAACAGGGCACAAACATACACACACAATGGTTTCACAGTCGCACAACACACACACACACAAAAATGGTCACACAGTCCTGAGAACACAACACACACACACACACAAACCAACAAACAGTTGCCAGAGCCAGGGCTGAGATCAGCACTCCACACACACACACACACACACAAACTGGTTGCATAGTCACCAGGGCACAGGGCTGAGAACAGCACACACACACACACACACACACACAAACTGGTTGCACAGTCGCCAGGGCACAGGGCTGAGAACGGCACACACACACACACACACACACACACACACAAACCGGTTGCACAGTCACCAGGGCACAGGTCTGAGAACAGCACACACACACACACACACACACACACACACACATACAAACCAGTTGCACAGTCGCCAGGGCACAGGGCTGAGAAAACACAGCACACACACACACACACACACACACACACACAAACCTGTTGCACATTCACCAGGGCAACAGGGCTGAGAACAACACACAGGGCACATACACACACACAAACACAAACTGGTTGAATAGTCCCCAGGCACAGGGCTGAGATCAGCACACACACACACACACACACACACACACAAACTGTTGCACAGGCGCCAGGGCACAGGGCTGAGAAACAAGCACACACACACACACACACACACACAAACTGGTTTGCACAGTCGCCAGGGCACCAGGGCTGATGGCACACACACACACACACACACACACACACACACACACACAAACCTGGTTGCACAGTTGCCAGGGCACAGGGCTGAGAATGGCACACACACACACACACACACACACAAACCTGTTGCACATTTGCCAGGGCACAGGGCTGAGAATAGACACACACACACACACACACACACACAAAACGGTTTCACACGTCCCACAGGCAAACCCTGGTTTCACAGTCGCCAGCACGCACACACACACACACACATCACACACACACAGTCGCCACACACAGGGCACAGAACAGCACACACACACACACACACACACAAACTGGTTTCACAGTCACCAGGACACAGGGCTGAGATCAGCACACACACACACACACACACACACACACACACACACACAAACAAACAGGTTGCACAGTCGCCAGGGCACAGGGCTGAGAATGGCACACACACGCACACACACACACAGACAAACCGGTTGAACTGTCACTAGGGCACAGGGCTGAGAACAGCAGACACACACACACACCGGTTGCACAGTCACCAGGCACAGGGCTGAGAACGGCACACACACACACACACACACACACACACACAAATACACACAGGGCCCGTGGCACAGGGCTGAGAACAAGGGCACACACACACACACACACACACACAAACTGGTTGCACAGTTATCAGGGCACAGGGCTGAGAACACACACACACACACACACAAACACACACACACAAACCATTTGCACAGTTGCCAGGGCACAGGCCTGAGAACAGACACACACACACACACACACACACACACACACACACACTGGTTACACAGTTGCCAGGGCAGGGCTGAGAACAACACACACACACACACACACACAAACACACAAAGTTGCACAGTCGCCAGGGCACAGGGCTCAGAATGGCACACACACACACACACACACACACACACACACACACAACTGGTTTCATTGTCGCCAAGGCACAGGGCTGAAAACAGCTCTAACACACACACACACACACACACACACACAAACCTGTTGTACAGTCAGTCCAGGGCACAGGGCTGAGAATTCACACACACACACACACACACACAAACCTGTTGGACAGTTGCCATGGCACAGGCCTGAGAACAGCACACACACACACACACATACAAAACTGATGCACACAGTTGCCAGGGCACAGTGCTGAGAACTCACACAACACAGACAAACACACATAAACACAAACACACACACAAACTGGTTTCACAGTCGACAGGCACAGGGCTCAGAGCATCACACACAACACACACACACACACACACACACACAAACCGGTTTCACAGTTGCCAGCACTCAGGGCTGAGATCAGCACTCACACACACACACACACACACACACACACTGGTTTCACAGTTGCCAGGGCACAGGGCTGAGAACAGCACACATACACACACACACACACACAAACCTGTTGCATAGTCGCCAGGACACAGGGCTGAGAACGACACACACACACACACACACACACACACACACACACACACACACAAACCGGTGTTTCACAGTCGCCAGAGCACAGGGCTGAGAAGAGCATCACACACACACACACACACACACACACAAACTGGTTGCACAGTTGCCAGGGCATCAGGGCTGAGAGCACACACACACACACACACACACACACACAAACTGGTTGCATATTCCCAGGGCACAGGGCTGAGAACAACACACACACACACACACCAAC
>NW_027219989.1:20000-25000 GCF_027580195.1 Bos mutus
TTGCCAGGCACAGGGCTGAGAACAGGCTTAGAACACACACACACACACACACACAAACTGGTTTCACAGTGGCCAGGGCACAGGGCTGAGAACACACACACACACACACACACATGAACACAAACAGGTTTCAGAGTCGCGAGGGAACAGGGCTGAGAAAAGAACACACACACACACACACACACATAAACAGGTTTCACAGTCCCCAGGGCAGCAGCCTGAGAACAGCACACACAGAAACACACACTGTCACACAGAAAATAGTTGCATGGTCCCGAGGGCACAGGGCTGAGAACAGCACACACACACACACACACACACACACACACACACACACACACACAGAAACTGGTTGCACAATCGCCAGGCCACAGGGCTGAGAACAGCACACACACACACACAAACCGCTTTCACAGTCGCCAGAGCACAGGGCTGAGATCAGCAGTCCCACACATACACACAAACCAGTTGCACAGTCGCCAGTGCACAAGGCTGAGAACAGCACACACACACACACACACACATACACAAACACATAAAACGGTTGCACTGTCACCAAGGCACAGGGCTCAGAACAGCTCACACACACACACACACACACACACACACACACACACACACACAAAAACCGGTTGCACAGTCACCAGGGCACAGGCCTGAGAATGGGCAACACAACTGAGAACACACACACACACACACACACACAAGCCGGTTTCACAGTTGCCATGGCACCGTGCTGAGAAGAGCATCACACACACACACACATACACAAGCAAACCGGTTTCACAGTCACGAGGGCAAAAGCCTGAGAACACCACACGCAAACACACACACGTGAACACAAACCAGTTTCAGAGTCCCCAGGTCACAGGGCTGAGAACAGCACACAGACACACAAACAAACTGGTTGTACAGTTCTCAGGGCACATGACTGAGCACAGAACACACACACAAACACACACACAGACACACACACACACACAAACTGATGTCAGAGTTGCCAGGGAACAGGGCTGAGAACAGCACACACACACACACACACACACACACACACAAACTGTTTGCACAGTTGCCAGGGCACAGAGCTGAGAATGGCACACACACACACACACACACATAGACACACCGGTTGCACAGTCGCCAGGGCACAGGGTTGATAACACAACATACACACACACACACAACACACACACACAAACTGGTTTGCACATTCACCAGGCACAGGGCTGAAAACAACACTAACACACACACACACACACACACACAAACCTGTTGCACAGTTGCCAGGGCACAGGGCTGAGAACAACACACACACACACACACAAACAAACTGGTTGCACAGTTGCCAGGGCACAGGGCTGAGAACAGCACACACACACACACACACACACACACACACACACAAACTGGTTGCACAGCAGCCAGGGCACCAGGCAGAGAACAGCACACACACACAAACACACACACACAAAACCAGGTGCACAGTCGCAAGGGCACGGGACTTAGAAGAGCACACACACACACACACACACACACACAAAAAACCATGGGTTCACAGTTGCCAGGGCACAGGGCTGAGAACAACACACACACACACACACACACACACACACAACTGGTTGCACAGTAGCCAGGGCACAGAGCTGAGAATGGCACACGCACATCACACAGACACAAACCAGGTGCACAGTCGCAAGGGCACAGGGCTTGGAAGAGGACACGCACACACACAGACACACAGACACACACACATGAAAACAAACTGGTTTCTGAGTCGCCAGGGTACAGGGCTGAGAATAGAACACACACACACATACATAAACCGGTTTCACAGTCCCCAGGGCAGCAGCCTGAGAATAGCACACACAGAAACACACACTCTCACACAGAAAATAGTTGCATGGTCCCCAGGGCACAGGACTGAGAACAGCACACACACACACACACATACACACACACACTCACACATACAGAAACTGATTGCACAGTTGCCAGGCCACAGGGCTGAAAACAGCACACACACACACACAAACAGGTTTCACAGTCGCCAGAGCACAGGGCTGAGATCAGCAGTCCCACACATACACACAAACCAGTTGCACAGTCGCCAGTGCACAAGGCTGAGAACAGCACACACACACACACACACACACACACAGACACATAAAACGGTTGCACAGTCACCAAGGCACAGGGCTCAGAACAGCTCTAACACCCACACACACACACATACACACACAAAAACTGGTTGCACAGTTGCCAGGGCACAGGTCTGAGAATGGCACACACACACACAGAGACATAAACCGACAGCACAGTTGCCAGGGACAGGGCTGAGAACAGCACACACACACAAACACACACACACACACATACACACACAAAAACTGGTTGCGCAATCCCAAAGGAATATGGCTGAGACCGGCACACACACACACACACACACACACACACACAACTGTTGCACAGTCGCCAGGCACAGGGCTAAGAAAGCACACACACACAAAACACACACACAGATACACATAAACCGGATGCACACTAGCCAGGGCTCAGGCCTGAGATCAGCAGTCCCACACATACACACAAACCGGTTGCACAGTCGCCAGCGCACAAGGCTGAGAACAGCACACACAAACAAACTGGTTGTACAGTTGTGAGGGCACATGACTGAGCACAGAACACACACACAAACACACACACAGACAAAAACAAACACACACATTGATTTCAGAGTTGCCAGGGAACAGGGCTGAGAACAGCACACACACACACACACACACACACACACACACAAACCGTTTGCACAGTCACGAAGGCACAGAGCTGAGAATGGCACACACAAACACACACACACACACAGACACCATCCGGATGCACTGTCGACAGTGCACAGGGCTGATAACAGCCTACACACACATACACACAAACACACACACTGGTTGCACATTCACCAGGCACAGTACTCAGAACAACTCTAAAACACACACACACACAAACCTTTTGCACATTTGCCAGGGCACAGAACTGAGAATGGCACACACACACACACACAAACGCACCAAACGTACACCTGTTGTACAGTCTCCAGGGAACAGGGCTGAGAATTCACACACACACACAAACCAGTTGCACAGTCGCCAGGGCACAGGCCTGAGAATGGCAATAACACACCGACACACAAACATACTCACACAAGCCGGATTCACAGTCGCCAGGGCACCGTGCTGAGAAGAGCATCACACACACACACACACATACACAAGCAAACCGGTTTCACAGTCACGAGGGCACAAGCCTGAGAACACCACACACAAACACACACACGTGAACACAAACCAGTTTCAGAGTCCCCAGGTCACAGGGCTGAGAATAGCACACACACATATATAAACCGGTTTCACAGTCCTCAGGGCAGCAGCCTGAGAATGGCACACACACACATTCACACACACATACACATACACATAAACCGGCTTCACAATCGCCAAGGCACAGGCCTGAGAACGGCACAAACACACACAAACCGGTTGCACAGTCACCAGGGTACAGGGCTGAGAACAGAACACAGACACAGACACAGACACAGACACACACACACACACACACACACACACACCGACTGATTGCACAGTTGCAAGGGCCCAGGGCTGCGAATGGCGCACACACACACATACAAATACACTCATACACATAAACTGGTTGCACAGTCGCCCGTGCACAGGTCTGAGAACAGCATACACACACAAACTAGTTGCAAAGCTGCCAAGGGCCAGGGCTGAGGACCACACACACACACACACACACACACACACACACACTAACACAAACTGATTGCACAGTGGCCAGGGGACAGGGCTGAGAATGGCACTGACACACACACATACAAACACACAAATAAACACATACACATAACCTTTTGCATAATCGCCAGTGCCCAGGGCTGAGAACAGCACTCACACACACACATACACACAGCACTCACACACACACACATACACACACACACAAACAAAAAAACCGGTTTCACAGTCACCAGGGCACAAGCCTGAGAACAGCACACACACACACACACACACACACACACACACACACTGTTTGGAATTTGCCAGGGCACAGGGCTATGTACAGCACACACACACACACACACACACACACATACCGGTTTCTCAGATGCCACAGCACTGGGATGAGATCAGCACTCCCACACATACACACACACACACACAAACCGGTTGCACAGTCACCAGCGCACAGGCCTGAGAAGAGCACACACACATAAACACACACACAAACTGGTTGCCCTGTCGCCAGGGCACAGGGCTGAGAACAGCACACACACACACAAGCAAACCGGTCGTACAGTTGCCAGGGCACAGGACTGAGCGCAGAACACACACACAAACACACACACAGACACAGACACACACACACACAAACTGATGTCAGAGTGGCCAGGGAACAGGGATGAGAACAGCACACACACATACACACACAAACACACAAACCTGTTGCACAGTCACGAAGGCACCGAGCTGAGAATGGCACACACAAACACACACACATAGGCACAATCCGGATGCACTGTCGACAGTGCACAGGGCTCAGAATGGTGCACACTCACACACACACACACACAAACCTGTTGTACAGTCTCCAGGGCACAGGGCTGAGAATTCACACACACACACACACACAAACCTGTTGGACAGTTGCCATGGCACAGGCCTGAGAACGGCACACACTCACACACACACACACAAACCTGATGCACAATTGCCAGGGCACAGTGCTGAGAACGTCACACATACACAGACAAACACACCGACACACAGACATACTTACACAAACCGGTTTCACAGTCGCCAGAGCACCGTACTGAGAAGAGCATCACACACAGACACACACAAACCCACACATGCACACAAACCGGTTTCACAGTTGCCAGCACTCAGGGCTGAGATCAGCACTCCCACACACACACACACACACACACACAC
>NW_027219989.1:30000-43361 GCF_027580195.1 Bos mutus
GCCAGCGCACAAAGCTGAGAACAGCACACACACACACACAAACAAACTGGTTGTACAGTTGTCAGGGCACATGACTGAGCACAGAACACACACACAAACACACACAGACACACACAAACACTGATGTCAGAGTTGCCAGGGAACAGGGCTGAGAACAACACACACACACACACACGTACAAACCGTTTGCACAGTCACGAAGGCACAGAGCTGAGAATGGCACACACAAACACACACACATAGGCAAAATCCAGATGCACTGTCGACAGTGCACAGGGCTGATAACAGCATACACACACATACACACAAACACACATACTGGTTGCACAGTCACCAGGCACAGGGCTCAGAAAAACTCTAACACACACACACACACACACAAACCTTTTGCCCAGTGGCCAGGGCACAGAACTGAGAATGGCACACACACACACACAAACGCACACAAACGGACACCTGTTGTACAGTCTTCAGGGAACAGGGCTGAGAATCCACACACACACACTCACACACACACACGAACCAGTTGCACAGTCGCCAGGGCACAGGGCTGAGAATGGCGCACACACACACACACACAAACATACTCACACAAACCGGTTTCACAGTCGCCAGGGCACCGTGCTGAGAAGAGCATCACACACACACACACACACACACACAAGCAAACCGGTTTCACAGTCACCAGGGCACAAGCCTGAGAACAGCACACACAAACACACACACATGAACACAAACCAGTTTCAGAGTCCCCAGGGCACAGGGCTGAGAATAGCACACACACATATATAAACCGGTTTCACAGTCCCCAGGGCAGCAGCCTGAGAATGGCACACACACACATTCACACACACATACACATACACATAACCCGGTTGCACAATCGCCAAGGCACAGGCCTGAGAACGGCACACACACACACAAACCGGTTGCACAGTCACCAGGGTACAGGGCTGAGAACAGAACACACACACACACACACACACACACACACACACACACACACACACACACACACACCCCGACTGGTTGCACAGTTGCAAGGGCCCAGGGCTGAGAATGGCACACACACACACACACACACATTAACACAAACTGGTTGCACAGTGGCCAGGGCACAGGGCTGAGAATGGCACTGACACACACACATACAAACACACAAATACACACATACACATAACCTTTTGCATAATCACCAGTGCCCAGGGCTGAGAACAGCACTCACACACACACATACACACAGCACTCACTCACACACACACACACACACACACACACAAAAAAACCGGTTTCACAGTCGCCAGGGCACAAGCCTGAGAACAGCACACACACACACACACACACACACACAAACTGCTTGGAATTTGCCAGGGCACAGGGCTATGTACAGCACTCACACACAGACACACACACAAACCGGTTTCTCAGATGCCAGAGCACTGGGATGAGATCAGCACTCCCACACATACACACACACACACCGGTTGCACAGTCACCAGCGTACAGGCCTGAGAAGAGCACACACACATAAACACACACACAAACTGGTTGCCCTGTCGCAAGGGCACAGGGCTGAGAACAGCACACACACACACAAACAAAACCGGTTGTACAGTTGCCAGGGCACAGGACTGAGCACAGAACACACACACAGACACAGACACACACACACACAAACCGATGTCAGAGTACCAGGGAACAGGGCTGAGAACAGCACACACACCTACACACACACACATACAAACCATTTGCACAGGCACGAGGGCACAGAGCTGAGAATGGCACACACAAACACACACACATAGGCACAATCCGTATGCACGGTCGACAGTGCACAGGGCTGATAACAGCATACACACACAAACACACACACTGGTTGCACAGTCGCCAGGCACAGGGCTCAGAACAACTCTAACACACACACACACAGAAACCTGTTGTACAGTCTCCAGGACACAGGGCTGAGAATTCACACACACACACACACACAAACCTGTTGGACAGTTGCCAGGGCACAGGCCTGAGAACAGCACACACACACCGGTTGCACAGTCACCAGGCACAGGGCTGAGAATAGCACACATACACTTACACACACAGACACAAACCGGTTGTACAGTCTTCAGGGCCCAGGGCTGAGAATTCACAAACACACACACACAAACCTCTTAAACAGTTGCCAGGGCACAGGCCTGAGAACAGCACACACACACACACACACACACACACCGGTTGCACAGTCGCCAGGCACAGGGCTGAGAACAGCACACATACCCTTACACACAAACACACAAACTGGTTGCACAGTAGCCAGGCCACAGGGCTCAGAATGGCGCACACAAACGGACACACACACACACACACACACACACACACTGGTTTCACCTTCACCAGACCACAGGGCTGAAAACAGCTCTCACACACATACACACACACACAAACCTGTTGTACAGTCTACAGGGCACCGGGCTGAGAATTCACACACACACACACACACAAATCTGTTGGACAGTTGCCATGGCACAGGCCTGAGAACGGCACACACTCACACACACACACAAACCTGATGCACAATTGCCAGGCCACAGTGCTGAGAACGTCACACATACACAGACAAACACACCGACACACAAACATACTTACACAAACCGGTTTCACAGTCGCCAGAGCACCGTACTGAGAAGAGCATCACACACAGACACACACACATGCACACAAACCGGTTTCACAGTTGCCAGCACTCAGGGCTTAGATCAGCACTCCCACACATACAGACACAGACAAACACTGGTTTCACAGTCGCCAGGGCACAGGGCTGAGAACGGCACACACACACACACACACACACATACCTGTTTCAGAAAATCCAGGGCACAGGGCTGAGAAGAGCACACACACACACAACACACACACACAAACTGGTTGCACAGTCGCCAGGGCATCGGGCTGTGAACGGCAGCACACACAGACACACACACACATACACAGAAACTCGTTGTATATTCGCCAGGGCACAGGGCTGAGAACAACACACACACACACAAAGCAATTGCACAGTTGTCAGTGCACAGGGCTGAGTAGAGCACACACACACACACACACACACAAACTGGTTGCACAGTAGCAGGTCACAGAGCTGAGAACGGCACACACACAAACACACAGACACAAACCAGGTGCACAGTTGTCAGGGCACAGGGCTGCGAACAGCACACACACACCCAGACACACACACACAACTGGTTGCACAGTAGCCAGGGCACAGAGCTAAGTACCGCACGCACACAAACACACAGACACTAAACAGGCGCACAGTCGCAAGGGCACAGGGCTTAGAAGAGCACATACACACACACACAGCAACCGGTTTCACAGTGGCCAGGGCCCAGGGCTGAGAATGGCACACACACACACACACACACATGAACACAAACAGGTTTCAGAGTCACGAGGGAACAGGGCTGAGAATAGAACACACACACACACACACACACATACATAAACCTGTTTCACAGTCCCCAGGGCAGCAGCCTGAGAACAGCACACACAGAAACACACACTGTCACACAGAAAATAGTTGCATGGTCCCCAGGGCACAGGGCTGAGAACAGCACACACACACACACACACACATACACACACACACACATACAGAAACTGGTTACACAATCGCCAGGCCACAGGGCTGAGAACAGCACACACACACACACAAACCGGTTTCACAGTCGCCAGAGCACAGGGCTGAGATCAGCAGTCCCACACATACACACAAACCAGTTGCACAGTCGCCAGTGCACAAGGCTGAGAACAGCACACACACACACACACACACATACACGAACACAAAACGGTGCACTGTCACCAAGGCACAGGGCTCAGAACAGCTCTAACACACACACACACACACACACACACACACAAACCGGTTGCACAGTTGCCAGGGCACAGGTCTGAGAATGGCACACACACACACATAGACATAAACTGACAACACAGTTGCCAGGGACAGGGCTGAGAACAGCACACACAAACAAACACACACACATACACACACAAAAACTGGTTGCGCAATCCCAAAGGAATATGTTTGAGACCGGCAAACAGACACACACACACACACACACAACTGTTGCACAGTCGCCAGGCACAGGGCTAAGAAAGGGACACACAAAAACACACACAGATACACATAAACCGGATGCACACTAGCCAGGGCACAGGCCTGAGATCAGCAGTTCCACACATACACACAAACCGGTTGCACAGTCGCCAGCGCACAAGGCTGAGAACAGCACACACACACACAAACAAACTGGTTGTACAGTTTTCAGGGCACATGACTGAGCACAGAACACGCACACAAACACACACAGACACACACACACAAACTGATGTCAGAGTTGCCAGGGAACAGGGCTGAGAACAGCACACACACACAAACACACACACATACAAAACGTTTGCACAGTCACGAAGGCACAGAGCTGAGAATGGCACACTCAAACACACATACATAGACACATCCGGATGCACTGTCGACAGTGCACAGTGTTGATAACAGCATACACACACATACACACAAACACACACTCTGGTTGCACATTCACGAGGCACAGGGCTCAAAACACACTAACACACACACACACACACACACACAAACTTGTTGCATATTCGCAAGGGCAGAGGGCTGAGAACAACACACACTCACACACAAACCTGTTGCACAGTTGTCAGGGCACAGGGCTGAGAACAGCACACACACACACATAGACACACACACACACACAGACTGGTTGCACAGTAGCCAGGGCACCAGGCAGAGAACAGCACACACACAAACACACAGACACAAACCAGGTGCACAGTCGCAAGGGCACGGGACTTAGAAGAGCACACACACACACATACACACAAACCCAAAAACCGGTTGCACAGTTGTAAGGGTACAGGTCTGAGAATGGCACACACACACACATAGACATAAACCGACAGCACAGTTGCCAGGGACAGGGCTGAGAACATCACACACACACAAACACACACACACACATACACACACAAAAACTGGTTGCGCAATCCCAAAGGAATATGGCTGAGACCGGCACACAGACACACACACACACACACACACACACACAACTGTTGCACAGTCGCCAGGCACAGGGCTAAGAAAGGGACACACAAAAACACACAAATACACATAAACCGGATGCACACTAGCCAGGGTACAGGCCTGAGATCAGCAGTCCCACACATACACACAAACCGGTTGCACAGTCGCCAGGCCACAGGGCTCAGAATGGCGCACACACACACACACACACACACACACACACACTGCTTTCACCTTCGCCAGACAACAGGGCTGAAAACAGCTCTCACACACACACACACACACACACACACACACCTTTTGTACAGTCTCCAGGGCACAGGGCTGAGAATTCACACACACACACACACACAAACCTGATGCACAGTTGCCAGGGCACAGTGCTGAGAACGTCACACATACACAGACAAACACACAGACACACGAACATACTTACACAAACCGGTTTCACAGTCGCCAGAGCACTGTACTGAGAAGAGCATTACACACACACAAACACACACACACAAACACATGCACACAAACCGGTTTCACAGTTGCCAGCACTCAGGGCTGAGATCAGCACTCCCTCACATACAGACACACACACACACACTGGTTTCACAGTCACCAGGGCACAGGGCTGAGACCAGCACACATATACACACAACCACACAAACCCGTTGAATAGTCGCCAGGACACAGGGCTGAGAACGGCACACACACACACACACACACACACACATACCTGTTTCAGAAACTCCATGGCACAGGGCTGAGAACAGCACACACACACACACACACCCCTGTTTCAGAATCTCCAGGGTACAGGGCTGAGGACAGCACACAAACACACACACACACACACACACAAACTGGTTGCACAGTCGCCAGGGCACTGGGCTGTGAATGGCACACACACACACACACACACACAAACCTGTTGCATATTCGCAAGGGCAGAGGGCTGAGAACAACACACACTCACACACAAACCTGTTGCACAGTTGTCAGGGTACAGGGCTGAGAACAGCACACACACACACATAGACACACACACACACAAACTGGTTGCACAGTAGCCAGGGCACCAGGCAGAGAACAGCACACACACAAACACACAGACACAAACCAGGTGCACAGTCGCAAGGGCACGGGACTTAGAAGAGCACACACACACACACACACACACACACACAAAAAACCGGTTGCACAGTTGTAAGGGTACTGGGCTGAGAACAGCACACATACATACACACACACACACAACTGGTTGCACAGTAGCCAGGGCACAGAGCTGAGAATGGCACAACACAAACACACAGACACAAACCAGGTGCACAGTCGCAAGGGCACAGGGCTTAGAAGAGCACACGCACACACACAGACACACAGACACACACACATGAAAACAAACTGGTTTCTGAGTCGCCAGGGTACAGGGCTGAGAATAGAACACACACACAAACATACATAACACGGTTTCACAGTCCCCACGTCAGAAGCTTGAGAACAGCACGCACACACACACAAATTATTCGCACAGTCGCCAGGGCTATGTACAGCACAAACACACACACACACAAATTGGTTTCTCAGTCGCCAGAGCACAGGGATGAGATCAGCACTCCCACACATACACACACACACACAAACCGGTTGCACAGTCACCAGGGCACAGGGCTGAGAACAGCACACACACACACAGACACACACTGGTTGCACAGTCGCCAAGCACAGGCCTGAGAATGGCAAACACATACACTCACACACACACACACACAAACGGGTTGCACAGTCCAGGACACAGAAGTTAGAATGGCACACACACACGCGCGCACACAAACACACACGAACAAACCGGTTGCACAGTCGCCAGGGCACAGGGCTGAGAATGGCACACACACAGACACACACACACAAACCTGTTGTACATTCACCAGGGCAAAGGGCTGAGAACAACACACACACACACAAACCGGTTTCACTGTCTCCAGAGCACAGGGCTGAGATCAGCACTCCCACACATACATACACACACACACAAACAGGTTGCACAGGCGCCAGCGCACAGGGCTTGAACAGCACACATCCCCTTACACACACAGACACAAACCGGTTGTACAGTCTTCAGGGCCCAGGGCTGAGAATTCACACACACACACACACACACACACACACACACACACACACCTCTTGCACAGTTGCCAGGGCACAGGCCTGAGAACAGCACACACACACACACACACCGGTTGCAGAGTCGCCAGGCCACAGGGCTCAGAATGGCACACACACACACACACACACACACACACTGGTTTCACCTTCGCCAGACCACAGGGCTGAAAACAGCTCACACACACACACACACACACACACACACAAACCTGTTGTACAGTCTCCAGGGCACAGGGCTGAGAATTCACACACACACACACAAACCTGTTGGACAGTTGCCATGGCACAGGCCTGAGAACGGCACACACTCACACACACACACAAACCTGATGCACAATTGCCAGGGCACAGTGCTGGGAACGTCACACATACAGAGACAAACACCGACACACAAACATACTTACACAAACCGGTTTCACAGTCGCCAGAGCACCGTACTGAGAAGAGCATCACACACACACACAAAAACACACACACACACACACATGCACACAAACCGGTTTCACAGTTGCCAGCACTCAGGGCTGAGATCAGCACTCCCACACATACAGACACACACACACACTGGTTTCACAGTTACCAGGACACATGGCTGAGAACAGCACACATATTCACACAACCACACAAACCCGTTGCATAGTCGCCAGGACACAGGGCTGAGAACGGCACACACACACACACACACACACACACACACATATGTGTTTCAGAAACTCCAGGGCACAGGGCTGAGAACAGCACACACACACACACACAGCACACACACACAAACTGGTTGCACAGTCGCCAGGGCATCGGGCTGTGAACGGCAGCACACACAGACACACACACACACACACAACAACCTGTTGCATAGTCGCCAGGGCACAGGGCTGAGAACAACACACACACACACAAACCAATTGCACAGTTGTCAGTGCACAGGGCTGAGAATGGCACACACACAAACACACAGACACAAACCAGGTGCACAGTTGTCAGGGCACAGGGCTGTGACAGCACACACACACCCAGAGACACACACACCAAACTGGTTGCACAGTAGCCAGGGCACAGAGCTGAGTACCGCACGCACACAAACACACAGACACTAACCAGGCGCACAGTCGCAAGGGCACAGGGCTTAGAAGAGCACATATACACACACACAGCAACTGGTTTCACAGTGGCCAGGGCCCAGGGCTGAGAATGGCACACACACACACACACACATGAACACAAACAGGTTTCAGAGTCACGAGGGAACAGGGCTGAGAATAGAACACACACACACACACACATACATAAACCGGTTTCACAGTCCCCTGGGCAGCAGCCTGAGAACAGCACACACAAAAACACACTCTCACACAGAAATAGTTGCATGGTCCCCAGGGCACAGGGCTGAGAACAGCACACACACACACACATACACACACACACATACTCACACATACAGAAACTGGTTGCACAATCGCCAGGCCACAGGAATGAGAACAGCACATACACACACACAAACCGGTTTCACAGTCGCCAGAGCACAGGGCTGAGATCAGCAGTCCCACACATACACACAAACCAGTTGCAAGTCGCCAGTGCACAAGGCTCAGAACAGCACACACACACACACACACACACACACACACACACAGACACATAAAAAGGTTGCACAATCACCAAAGCACAGGGCTCAGAACAGCTCTAACACACACACACACACACACACAAACATACACACACACAAACCGGTTGCACAGTTGCCAGGGCACAGGTCTGAGAATGGCACACACACACACATAGACATAAACCGACAGCACAGTTGCCAGGGACAGGGCTGAGAACATCACACACACACAAACACACACACACACATACACACACAAAAACTGGTTGCGCAATCCCAAAGGAATATGGCTGAGACCGGCACACAGACACACACACACACACACACACACACAACTGTTGCACAGTCGCCAGGCACAGGGCTAAGAAAGGGGCACACAAAAACACACACAGATACACATAAACCGGATAAACACTAGCCAGGGCACAGGCCTGAGATCAGCAGTACCACACATACACACAAACCGGTTGCACAGTCGCCAGCGCACAAAGCTGAGAACAGCACACACACAAACAAACTGGTTGTACAGTTGTCAGGGCACATGACTGAGCACAGAACACACACACAAACACACACAGACACAGACAAACACACACAGACACACACAAACACTGATGTCAGAGTTGCCAGGGAACAGGGCTGAGAACAACACACACACAAACACACACACACACACACGTACAAACTGTTTGCACAGTCACGAAGGCACAGAGCTGAGAATGGCACACACACACACAAACAAATACACTCATATACATAAACTGGTTGCACAGTCGCCAGTGCACAGGGCTGAGAACAGCATACACACACAAACTAGTTTCAAAGACGCCAAGGGCCAGGGCTGAAGACCACACACACACACACACACACACACACACAAACACACACATTAACACATACTAGTTGTAAAGTGGCCAGGGCACAGGGCTGAGAATGGCACTGACACACACACATACAAACACACAAATACAGACATACACATAATCCTTTGCATAGTCGCCAGTGCCCAGGTCTGAGAACAGCACTCACACACACACATACACACAGCAGCACACACACACACACACACACACACATACACAAACAAACCGGTTTCACAGTCGCCAGGGCACAAGCCTGAGAACAGCACACACACACACACACACACACACACACACACACACAAACTGCTTGGAATTTGCCAGGGCACAGGGCTATGTACAGCACACACACACACACACACACACACAAACCGGTTTCTCAGATGCCAGAGCACTGGGATGAGATCAGCACTCCCACACATACACACACACACACAAACCGGTTGAACAGTCACCAGCGCACAGGCCTGAGAAGAGCACAGACACATAAACACACACACAAACTGGTTGCCCTGTCGCCAGGGCACAGGGCTGAGAACAGCACACACACACACAAACAAACCAGTTGTACAGTTGCCAGGGCACAGGACTGAGCACAGAACACACACACAAACACACACACAGACACAGACACACACACACACACAAACCGATGTGAGTTGCCAGGGAACAGGGCTGAGAACAGCACACACACCTACACACACACACACACGTACAAACCATTTGCACAGTCACGAAGGCAAAGAGCTGAGAATGGCACACACAAACACACACACATAGGCACAATCCGGATGCACTGTCGACAGTGCACAGGGCTGAGAACACCACACACACACACATACACACAAACACACACACTGGTTGCACAGTCGCCAGGCACAGGGCTCAGAACAACTCTAACACACACACACACACACAAACAGGTTGCACAGTTGCCAGGGCACAGATCTGAGAATGGCACACACACACACACACACACAAGGAAACACCTGTTGTACAGTCTCTAGGGAACAGGGCTGAGAATTCACACACACACACACACACACACACAAACCAATTGCACAGTCGCCAGGGCACAGGCCTGAGAATGGCACAGACACACAGACACACAAACATACTCACAAAAACCAGTTTCACAGTCGCCAGGGTACCGTGCTGAGAACAGCATCACACACACACACACAAGCAAACTGGTTTCACAGTCACCAAGGCACAAGCCTGAGAACAGCACACACAAACACACACACATGAACACAAACCGGTTTCAGAGTCCCCAGGGCACAGGGCTGAGAATAGCACACACACATATATAAACCGGTTTCCCAGTCCCCAGGGCAGAAGCCTGAGAACGGCACACACACACATTCACACACACACATACACATACACATACACATAAACCGGTTGCACAGTCACCAGGGTACAGGGCTGAGAACAGAACACACACACACAAACTGGTTGCACAATTGCCAGGGCACAGGGCTATGTACAGCACACACACACACACACACACACACACACAAACCGGTTTCTCAGTCGCCAGAGCACAGGGATGAGATCAGCACTCCCACACGTACACACACACACACACAAACCAGTTGCACAGTCACCAGTGCCCTGGGCTGAGAAGAGCACACACACATAAACACACACACAAACTGGTTGCACTGTCGCCAGGGCACAGGGCTGAGAACAGCACACACACACACAGACACATACTGGTTGCACAGCCACCAAGCACAGGCCTGAGAATGGCACACACACACACTCACACACACACACACACACACAAACGGGTTGCACAGTCACCAGGACACAGAACTGAGAATGGCACACACACATACGTGCACACACACACATGAACAAACCAGTTGCACAGTCGCCAGGGCACAGGGCTGAGAATGGCACACACACACACACAGACAAACCGGTTGAACTGTCACCAGGGCACAGGGCTGAGAACAGCACACACATACACACTCAAAAACCGGTTGCACAGTTGTCAGGGCACAGGGCTGAGAACACCAGACACACACGCACAGACACACACACACAACTGGTTGCACAGTAGCCAGGGCACAGAACTGAGAACGGCACACACACAAACACACAGACACAAACAATGTGCACAGTCACAAGGGCACAGGGTAGAAGAGCACACACACACACAGACACACACAGACACACACACACACCAACCTGTTTCACAGTCGCCAGGGCCCAGGGCTGAGAATGGCACACACACACACACACATGAACACAAACAGGTTTCAGAATTGCAAGGGAACAGGGCTGAGAATAGAACACACACACACACACACATACATAAACTGGTTTCACAGTCCCCAGGGCAGAAGCCTGAGAACAGCACACACACACACACACACATACACACACACAAACCTGTTTCACAGTTGCCAGGGAACAAGCCTGAGAACAGCACACACACAGACACACATGAACACAAACAGGTTTCAGAGTCACGAGGGAACAGGGCTGTGAATAGAACACACACACATACACATACACACATACACAAACTGGTTACACAATCGCCAGTCACAGGGCTCAGAACAGCACACACACACAAACCGGTTTCACTGTCGCCAGGGCACAGGGCTGAGAAGAGTACACACACACACACAAACATACACAAACTGGTTGCACAGTCGCCAGGGCACAGGGCTCAGAACACTCACACAAACACATACACACAAACACACACACACAAACCGGTTTTACAGTCACCAGGGTACAGGGCTGAGCATGGCACTCAAACACACAGACACACACATACACATACACACAAACCATTTTCAGAGTCGCCAGGGCACAGGGCTGATAACAGCACACACACGCACACACACACACAATCCTGTTGCACAGTTGCCAGGGCACAGGCCTGAGAACGACACACACACACACACAAACCAGTTGCACAGTCGCCAGGGCACAGGGCCAATACGGCACTCATACACACACACAAACACACACACACACACACAAATACACACATACAGGTAAACTGGTTGCACAGTCGCAAGTGCTCAGGCTTGGGAACAGGACACACACACACACACACACACACCAGTTTCACAGTCGCCAGGGCAGAAGCCTGAGAACAGCACACACACAAACACACACACACATGAACACAAACAGGTTTCAGAGTCGCCAGGGCACAGGGCTGAGAATAGAACACACACACACACACACACACACACACACACACACACACACAGCCACATAAACTGGTTTCCACAGTTCCCAGGACGTCTGGAACCCAGCACCCACACACACACATAGGAAAACAACCAACACACACACACACAAAAGACCGGTTTTTGTGCCAGGCACAATGAGAACAGCACACAACACAGAACACAAACGATTCAGAGTTGCCTGGGTACAGGGCAAAATTAAAATACACAAAACATAAACCAGTTTAGAGTCCAGGCAGAAGCCGAAATACAACACACAAACACAGACTCAAAAAATTAGTCGGGCCCCCGGGGGGAAGGTCATAAAAAACACAACACAAACACAATATACACAAACTGGTTACCAATGCCAGGGGGCAGGTTTAGCACAACACACACACACACACACACAAAACACACACCCCAAC
>NW_027219990.1:0-40917 GCF_027580195.1 Bos mutus
TGATTGGTCAGGAGCCACCTCTCCAAAAGCATTAGATAAAGTTGCATTACAGCAGGGCAAAGTGCGGTGGCTGGTAACAAGAAAAAGAATTAACTCAAGGGTCCCAGGTTACAAACATTAAAGCTACTATTTACACCAATTATATTAATCAATACATGCCAGGGACACAGCAGGTAAGGATATGGGACAGGGGCAGCAAAACATTGGCCCAACAAGTGAAAATCCCTTCACCAATACAATTTCTAATCAATCTTTTAACTACTCAAAAGAATCTGTGTTTAGACAGTTTAGAACATCTGCCTCTCACAGTTGGGAGGCTCTGAACAATCACATGTGGCCGAGGAAAACCTATTCAGGCAGGCTAGAGGATTTCAAAATGGTTTTGTAGGTTAAACACTGTCACACCCAGGAATTATTAACTGGAGCTGTAGGGGGACAGCCTTTCAGAGAGGTAGGAAAGGACCCCAGAAAGTCAGAAGGTGTGGGTGAAAGCACAACTTTGAGGTTTGAAAGTAGGTAGACTCAGTGTGGTTTGGGGGTAGTGCTCGAGAATTTCCAGCTGACTCCTATAAATTGATCGTCTTCCGTATGCCAAGCCTCCTTCCTCATGACCGTTGCCAGCTGCGGGCTCGATCCCGCGGCTGATCATAAACTGATCTCGCGTGACTGTGCATGCACTAATCAGATGGCTGCTCATGCACTGATCACGTGGCTGATCATGTACTGATCACGTGGCTGATCATGCACTGATCACGTGCCTGACCATGCACCACGCGTGCCTGATCATGCACTGATCACGTGCCTGATCTTTACTGATCAAGTGGCTGATCATGCACTGATCACGCAGCTGATCATACACTGGGCACATGACTGTGAATGCACTGATCACATAGTGATCATGCACTGCTCCGGTGTCTGATCATTCACGCTGATCACGTGGCTGATTATGCACTGATTATCGTACTTGTCATGCACTGATCGCGACTGATGAAGTTCGGCTATCATGCACTGATCCCGTGGCTGATCATACATTGATCACGTAACTAATCATACACTGATCACGAGTTGATCTTACACTTTAATCATGCACTGATCGCGTAACTAATCATGCACTGATCCTGGTTGATCTTACACTGATCACGTGACTTTGTTAATCGGGTCACGTGGCGAACCGCATTGGCTGATCCTGTGGCAGATAATCGCGCCCGGATCATGCACTGACCCGCGTGGCTGATCATGCACTAATCACGTTGATCATGCGTGGCTGATCTGATCGCGTCGCTGAGCGATCACGTGACTTAGCATGCAGCGATCTCAGGTCTGAATGGTGCTGATCATGTGGCTAATCAGAACTGATCACTTGGCTATAATGCGCTGATCACGTGACTGTGCATGCACTGATGTAGATGACCATACACTGATCCGCGTTACTGATCGGGCACTGATTACGTGACTGATCATTCACTGATCGCGTGGCTATCATACTGTGCGTGACTGATCATGCACTGTTCGCGTGGCTATCATGCACTGATCACGTGGCTGATCATGCCGCATCCACTGATCATGACTGATCATGCACTGATAGGCGCAGTCGTGCCTGATCATGCACTGATCACCTGGCTGATCATGCACTGATCACCTGGCACGATCATACCTGATCATGTGGCTATCATACCTCTTCACGTGCCTGATCATGTGCACTCTTGTAAAAGCTGATCATGCGCGATCACTGATCACTGTGACTGTGCATGCACTGATCACATGGCTGATCTTGCACTGATCACGTGGCTGATCATGCACTGATCACTGATCACGTGGCTGATCATGCACTGATCACGTGGCTGATCATGCACTGATCATCGTGACTGATCATGCACTGATCACGTGACTGATCATGCACTGATCACGTGGCTGATCATGCACTGATCACGTGGCTGATCATGCACTGATCACGTGGCTGATCATGCACTGATCACGTGACTGATCATGCACTGATCACGTGGCTGATCATGCACTGATCACGTGGCTGATCATGCACTGATCACGTGGCTGATCATGCACTGATCACGTGGCTGATCATACACTGATCACGTGACTGATCATGCACTGATCACGTGGCTGATCATGCACTGATCACGTGGCTGATCATGCACTGATCACGTGGCTGATCATGCACTGATCACGTGGCTGATCGTGGCTGATCATGCACTGATCACGTGGCTGATCATGCACTGATCACGTGGCTGATCATGCACTGATCACGTGGCTGATCATGCACTGATCACGTGACTGATCATGCTGATCACACGTGGCTGATCATGCACTGATCACGTGACTGATCATGCACTGATCACGTGGCTGATCATGCACTGATCACTGATCGTGACTGATCATGCACTGATCACGTGTCTGAACATGCACTTATCACGTGACTGATCATGCACTGATCACATGCCTGATAATGCACTGATCACGTGACTGATCATGCACTGATCACGTGCTGATCATGCACTGATCACGTGACTGATCATGCACTGATCACGTGGCTGATCATGCATCACACACTGGCTGATCATGACTGATCACGTGGCTGATCATGCACTGATCACGTGGCTGATCATGCACTGATCACGTGGCTGATCATGCACTGATGTGGATGATCATCACTGACTGATCATGCACTGATCACGTGGCTGATCATGCACTGATCACGTGACTGATCATGCACTGATCACGTGGCTGATCATGCACTGATCACGTGACTGATCATGCACTGATCACGTGGCTGATCATGCACTGATCACGTGGCTGATCATGCACTGATCACGTGGCTGATCATGCACTGATCACGTGACTGATCATGCACTGATCGTGGCTGATCATGCACTGATCACGTGGCTGATCATGCACTGATCTGATGGCTGATCATGCACTGATCACGTGACTGATCATGCACTGATCACGTGGCTGATCATGCACTGATCATCGTGACTGCTGATCATGCACTGATCACGTGGCTGATCATGCACTGATCACGTGGCTGATCATGCACTGATCACGTGACTGATCGCACACTGATCACGTGGCTGATCATGCACTGATCACGTGGCTGATCATGCACTGATCACGTGGCTGATCATGCACTGATCACGTGGCTGATCATGCACTGATCATGGCTGGCTGATCATGCACTGATCACGTGGCTGATCATGCACTGATCACGTGGCTGATCATGCACTGATCACGTGGCTGATCATGCACTGATCACGTGGCTGATCATGCACACTGATCACGTGACTGATCATGCACTGATCACGTGGCTGATCATGCACTGATGGCTGATCGTGGCTGATCATGCACTGATCACGCACTGATCATGATCACTGATCACGTGACTGATCATGCACTGATCATGCTGATCACTGATCACGTGACTGATCATGCACTGATCACGTGGCTGATCATGCACTGATCACGTGGCTGATCATGCACTGATCACGTGGACTGATGATCATGCACTGATCACGTGGCTGATCATGCACTGATCACGTGGCTGATCATGCACTGATCACGTGGCTGATCATGCACTGATCACGTGGCTGATCATGCACTGATCACGTGCTGATCAGCACTGATCACGTGGCTGATCATGCACTGATCACGTGGCTGATCATGCACTGATCACGTGGCTGATCATGCACTGATCACGTGACTGATCATGCACTGATCACGTGACTGATCATGCACTGATCACGTGGCTGATCATGCATCTGATCACGAGCTGATCATGCACTGATCACGTGTCTGATCATGCACTGATCACGTGGCTGATCATGCACTGATCACGTGACTGATCATGCACTGATCACGTGGCTGATCATGCACTGATCACGTGGCTGATCATGCACTGATCACGTGACTGATCATGCACTGATCTCGTTTCACTGATCATGCTGATGATCACGTGGCTGATCATGCACTGATCACGTGGCTGATCATGCACTGATCACGTGACTGATCATGCACTGATCACGTGGCTGATCATGCACTGATCACGTGCTGATCATGCACTGATCACGTGGCTGATCATGCACTGATCACGTGACTGATCATGCACTGATCACGTGGCTGATCATGCACTGATCACGTGACTGATCATGCACTGATCACGTGGCTGATCATCATCACTGATCATCATCGCTGATCGTGATGATCACACTGATCACGTGCTGCTCATGCACTGATCACGTGGCTGATCATGCACTGATCGTGCTGCACTGATGCACTGATCACGTGACTGATCATGCACTGATCACTGATGACTGATCATGCACTGATCACGTGGCTGATCATGCACTGATCACGTGCTGATCATGCACTGATCACGTGGCTGATCATGCACTGATCACGTGGCTGATCATGCACTGATCACGTGGCTGATCATGCACTGATCACGTGGCTGATCATGCACTGATCACGTGGCTGATCATGCACTGATCATGTGACTGATCATGCTGATCACGTGTGACTGATCATCATGCACTGATCACGTGGCTGATGATCATGCACTGATCACGTGGCTGATCATGCACTGATCACGTGGCTGATCATGCACTGATCACGTGGCTGATCATGCACTGATCACGTGGCTGATCATGCACTGATCACGTGGCTGATCATGCACTGATCACGTGACTGATCATGCACTGATCACGTGGCTGATCATGCACTGATCACGTGGCTGATCGCACTGATCACGTGGCTGATCATGCACTGATCACGTGGCTGATCATGCACTGATCACACTGCTGATCATGACTGATCACGTGACTGATCATGCACTGATCACGTGCTGATCATGCACTGATCACGTGGCTGATCATGCACTGATCACGCGTGACTGATCATGCACTGATCACGTGACTGATCATGCACTGATCACGTGGCTGATCATGCACTGATCACGTGGCTGATCATGCACTGATCACGTGGCTGATCATGCACTGATCACGTGGCTGATCATGCACTGATCATGTGCTGACTGATCACTGATCACGTGACTGATCATGCACTGATCACTGATGATCATGCACTGATCACGTGACTGATCATGCACTGATCACGTGTGACTGATCATGCACTGATCACGTGGCTGATCATGCACTGATCACGTGATCATGCTGATCATGCACTGATCACGTGACTGATCATGCACTGATCACGTGACTGATCATGCACTGATCACGTGGCTGATCATGCACTGATCACGTGGCTGATCATGCACTGATCACGTGACTGATCATGCACTGATCACGTGGCTGATCATGCACTGATCACGTGACTGATCATGCACTGATCACTGATCACGTGGCTGATCATGCACTGATCACGTGGCTGATCATCATGCACTGATCACGTGACTGATCATGCACTGATCACTGATCACGTGACTGATCATGCACTGATGATCGTGGCTGATCATGCACTGATCACGTGGCTGATCATGCACTGATCACGTGACTGATCATGCACTGATCACGTGGCTGATCATGCACTGATCACGTGGCTGATCATGCACTGATCACGTGGCTGATCATGCACTGATCACGTGGCTGATCATGCACTGATCACGTGGCTGATCATGCACTGATCACGTGGCTGATCATGCACTGATCGTGACTGATCATCATGCACTGATCACGTGACTGATCATGCTGATCACGTGGCTGATCATGCACTGATCACGTGGCTGATCATGCACTGATCACTGATCACTCATCATGCACTGATCACGTGACTGATCATGCACTGATCACGTGGCTGATCATGCACTGATCACGTGGCTGATCATGATCATGCACTGACGCTGATGATGATCATGCACTGATCACGTGGCTGATCATGCTGACTGATCACGTGGCTGATCATGCACTGATCACGTGACTGATCATGCACTGATCACGTGGCTGATCATGCACTGATCACGTGGCTGATCATGCACTGATCACGTGCTGCTGATCATGCACTGATCACGTGGCTGATCATGCACTGATCACGTGGCTGATCATGCACTGATCACGTGGCTGATCATGCACTGATCATCATGTGACTGATCATGCACTGATCACGTGGCTGATCATGCACTGCACTGATCACGTGGCTGATCATCATGCACTGATCACGTGACTGATCATGCACTGATCACGTGGCTGATCATGCACTGATCACATGCTGATCATGCTGATGATCATGTGGCTGATCATGCACTGATCACGTGGCTGATCATGCACTGATCATGATCACGTGCTGATCATGCACTGATCACGTGGCTGATCATGCACTGATCACGTGGCTGATCATGCACTGATCACGTGGCTGATCATGACTGATCGTGTGCTGATCATGCACTGATCACTGATCACTGCATCTGATCACTGATCACGTGACTGATCATGCACTGATCACGTGACTGATCATGCACTGATCACGTGGCTGATCATGCACTGATCACGTGGCTGATCATGCACTGATCACGTGGCTGATCTGATCACGTGGCTGATCATGCGTGGCTCATGCTGATGCACTGATCACGTGACTGATCATGCACTGATCACGTGGCTGATCATGCACTGATCACGTGGCTGATCATGCACTGATCACGTGGCTGATCATGCACTGATCACGTGGCTGATCATGCACTGATCACGTGGCTGATCATGCACTGATCACGTGGCTGATCATGCACTGATCACGTGGCTGATCATGCACTGATCACGTGGCTGATCATGCACTGATCACGTGGCTGATCATGCACTGATCACGTGACTGATCATGCTGATCATCACTGATCATGCACTGATCACGTGGCTGATCATGCACTGATCACGTGACTGATCATGCACTGATCACGTGGCTGATCATGCACTGATCACGTGACTGATCATGCACTGATCACGTGGCTGATCATGCACTGATCACGTGGCTGATCATGCACTGATCACGTGCTGATCATCATGCACACTGATCACGCTGCTCATCATGATCTGATCACGTGACTGATCATGCACTGATCACGTGACTGATCATGCACTGATCACGTGGCTGATCGCATGATGATCACGTGGCTGATCATGCACTGATCACGTGACTGATCATGCACTGATCACGTGACTGATCATGCACTGATCACGTGGCTGATCATGCTGATCACATGGCTGATCATGCACTGATCACGTGGCTGATCATGCACTGATCACGTGGCTGATCATGCACTGATCACGTGACTGATCATGCACTGATCACGTGGCTGATCATGCACTGATCACGTGGCTGATCATGCACTGATCACGTGGCTGATCATGCACTGATCACGTGGCTGATCATGCACTGATCACACTGCTGATCATGCACTGATCACGGCTGGCTGATCATGCACTGATCACGTGACTGATCATGCACTGATCACGTGGCTGATCATCATGCACTGATCACGTGGCTGATCATACACTGATCACGTGGCTGATCATGCACTGATCACGTGGCTGATCATGCACTGATCACGCTGCTGCATCATCACACACTGATCACGTGGCTGATCATGCACTGATCACGTGGCTGATCATGATCTGATCTGATCACGTGGCTGATCATGCACTGATCACGTGCACTGATCATCACTGATCACACTGATGGCACTGATCATGCACTGATCACACTGATCTGCACTGATGCACTGATCACGTGGCTGATCATGCACTGATCACGTGACTGATCATGCACATGATCTGCGTCATGCTGATCATGCACTCATCACTGATCACGTGCTGATCATGCACTGATCACGTGGCTGATCATGCACTGATCACGTGGCTGATCATGCACTGATCACGTGGCTGATCATGCACTGATCACGTGGCTGATCATGCACTGATCACGTGGCTGATCATGCACTGATCACGTGGCTGATCATGCACTGATCACGTGGCTGATCATGCACTGATCACGTGGCTGATCATGCACTGATCACGTGACTGATCATGCACTGATCACGTGGCTGATCATGCACTGATCACGTGGCTGATCATGCACTGATCACGTGGCTGATCATGCACTGATCACGTGTGACTGATCATGCACTGATCACGTGGCTGATCATGCACTGATCACGTGGCTGATCATGCACTGATCACGTGGCTGATCATGCACTGATCACGTGTGGCTGATCATGCACTGATCACGTGCTGATCATGATCATGCACTGATCATGGCTGATCATGCACTGATCACGTGACTGATCATGCACTGATCACGTGGCTGATCATGCACTGACTGATCACGTGGCTGATCATGCACTGATCACGATCTGATCATGCACTGATCTGATCTGACTGATCATGCACTGATCGTGGCTGATCATGCACTGATCACGTGGCTGATCATGATCATCTGATCGTGGCTGATCATGCACTGATCACGTGGCTGATCATGCACTGATCACGTGGCTGATCATGCTGATCATCACGTTGCTGATCATGCACTGATCACGTGACTGATCATGCACTGATCACGTGACTGATCATGCACTGATCACGTGGCTGATCATGCACTGATCACGTGGCTGATCATGCACTGATCACGTGACTGATCATGCACTGATCACGTGGCTGATCATGCACTGATCACGTGGCTGATCATCATGCACTGATCACGTGGCTGATCATGCACTGATCACGTGGCTGATCATGCACTGATCACGTGGCTGATCATGCACTGATCACGTGGCTGATCATGCACTGATCACGTGGCTGATCATGCACTGATCACGTGACTGATCATGCACTGATCACGTGACTGATCATGCACTGATCAC
Source organism: Bos mutus (assembly GCF_027580195.1). Classification (NCBI taxonomy): domain Eukaryota; kingdom Metazoa; phylum Chordata; class Mammalia; order Artiodactyla; family Bovidae; genus Bos; species Bos mutus. The sequence continues at coordinate 8,870 of NW_027219990.1, forward strand.
GTGCTGATCATGCACTGATCACGTGGCTGATCATGCACTGATCACGCTGCTGATCACGTGTGCTGATCATGCACTGATCACGTGGCTGATCATGCACTGATCACGCTGCTGATCATGCACTGATCACGTGGCTGATCATGCACTGATCACGTGGCTGATCATGCACTGATCACGTGACTGATCATGCACTGATCACTGTGCTGATCATGCACTGATCACTGCTGATCATGCACTGATCACGTGGCTGATCATGCACTGATCACACTGCTGATCATGCACTGATCACGTGGCTGATCATGCACTGATCACGTGGCTGATCATGCACTGATCCCATGGCTGATCATGCACTGATCACGTGACTGATCATACACTGATCACGTGGCTGATCATGCACTGATCATGCTGACTGATCACTGATCACGTGACTGATCATGCACTGATCACGTGACTGATCATGCACTGATCACGTGGCTGATCATGCACTGATCACGTGACTGATCATGATCATGCACTGATCACGTGACTGATCATGCACTGATCACGTGGCTGATCATGCACTGATCACGTGGCTGATCATGCACTGATCACTGATCACGTGACTGATCATGCACTGATCACGTGGCTGATCATGCACTGATCACGTGACTGATCATGCACTGATCACGTGGCTGATCATGCACTGATCACGTGGCTGATCATGCACTGATCACGTGGCTGATCATGCACTGATCACGTGGCTGATCATGCACTGATCGTGGCTGATCATGCACTGATCACGTGACTGATCATGCACTGATCACGTGGCTGATCATCATGCACTGATCACATGTGCTGATCATGCACTGATCACGTGGCTGATCATGCACTGATCACGTGACTGATCATGCACTGATCACGTGGCTGATCATGCACTGATCGTGTGGCTGATCATGCACTGATCACGTGGCTGATCATGCACTGATCACGTGGCTGATCATGCACTGATCACGTGACTGATCATGCACTGATCACGTGGCTGATCATGCACTGATCGTGGCTGATCATGCTGATCATGCACTGATCATGCACACGCTGGCTGATCATGCACTGATCACGTGACTGATCATGCACTGATCACGTGGCTGATCATGCACTGATCACGTGCTGATCATGCACTGATCACGTGGCTGATCATGCACTGATCACGTGGCTGATCATGCACTGATCACGTGGCTGATCATGCACTGATCGTGTGACTGATCATGCACTGATCACGTGGCTGATCATGCACTGATCACGTGACTGATCATGCACTGATCACGTGACTGATCATGCACTGATCACGTGACTGATCATGCACTGATCACGTGACTGATCATGCACTGATCACGTGACTGATCATGCACTGATCACGTGACTGATCATGCACTGATCGTGCACTGATCATGCACTGATCACGCTGGCTGATCATGCACTGATCACGTGGCTGACTGATCATGCACTGATCACGCGTGGCTGATCATGCACTGATCACGTGGCTGATCATGCACTGATCACGTGGCTGATCATGCACTGATCACGTGGCTGATCATGCACACTGATCACGTGGCTGATCATGCACTGATCACGTGGCTGATCATGCACTGATCACGTGGCTGATCATGCACACTGATCACGTGACTGATCATGCACTGATCACGTGGCTGATCATGCACACTGATCACGTGGCTGATCATGCACTGATCACTGGCTGATCACACACTGATCACGTGACTGATCATGCACTGATCACGTGGCTGATCATGCACTGATCACGTGGCTGATCATGCACTGATCACGTGGCTGATCATGCACTGATCACGTGACTGATCATGCACTGATCACGTGGCTGATCATGCACTGATCACGTGGCTGATCATGCACACTGATCACGTGGCTGATCATGCACTGATCACGTGGCTGATCATGCACTGATCACGTGGCTGATCATGCACTGATCACGTGGCTGATCATGCACTGAACGTGATCATGATCATGCACTGATCACGTGTGCTGATCATGCACTGATCACGTGGCTGATCATGCACTGATCACGTGACTGATCATGCACTGATCACGTGGCTGATCATGCACACTGATCACGTGGCTGATCATGCACTGATCACGTGGCTGATCATGCACTGATCATGTGCTGATCATGCACTGATCACGTGGCTGATCATGCACTGATCACGTGGCTGATCATGCACTGATCACGTGACTGATCATGCTGATCATGCACTGATCACACTGATCACTGGCTGATCATGCACTGATCACGTGGCTGATCATGCACTGATCGTGTGACTGATCATGCACTGATCACGTGACTGATCATGCACTGATCACGTGGCTGATCATGCACTGATCGTGCTGCTGATCATGCACTGATCACGTGGCTGATCATGCACTGATCACGTGGCTGATCATGCACTGATCACGTGGCTGATCATGCACTGATGGCTGATCATCACACTGATCATGACTGACTGATCATGCACTGATCACTGCTGATGCACTGATCACGTGTGCTGATCATGCACTGATCTGATCATGCACTGATCACGTGGCTGATCATGCACTGATCACGTGACTGATCATGCACTGATCACGTGGCTGATCATGCACTGATCACGTGGCTGATCATGCACTGATCACGTGGCTGATCATGCACTGATCACGTGGCTGATCATGCACTGATCACGTGGCTGATCATGCACTGATCACGTGGCTGATCATGCACTGATCACGCACTGGCTGATCATGCACTGATCACGTGGCTGATCATGCACTGATCACGTGGCTGATCATGCACTGATCACGTGGCTGATCATGCACTGATCACGTGGCTGATCATGCACTGATCACGTGGCTGATCATGCACTGATCACGTGGCTGATCATGCACTGATCACGTGACTCATCATGCACTGATCACGTGGCTGATCGCTGATCACTGATCACGTGGCTGATCATGCACTGATCACGTGGCTGATCATGCACTGATCACGTGGCTGATCATGCACTGATCACGTGACTGATCATGCATGCACTGATCATGCACTGATCGTGGCTGATCATGCACTGATCACGTGCTGCTGATCATGCACTGATCACGTGGCTGATCATGCACTGATCACGTGGCTGATCATGCACTGATCACGTGACTGATCATGCACTGATCACGTGGCTGATCATGCACTGATCACGTGGCTGATCATGCACTGATCACGTGGCTGATCATGCACTGATCACGTGGCTGATCATGCACTGATCACGTGGCTGATCATGCACTGATCACGTGGCTGATCATGCACTGATCACGTGGCTGATCATGCACTGATCACGTGGCTGATCATGCACTGATCACGTGACTGATCATGCACTGATCACGTGGCTGATCATGCACTGATCACGTGGCTGATCATGCACTGACTGATCACGTGGCTGATCATGCACTGATCACGTGGCTGATCATGCACTGATCACGTGGCTGATGATCACTGATCACACTGATCATGTGGCTGATCATGCTGACTGTGCACTCATCGTGACTGATCGCACTGATCATGCACTGATCATGATGGCTGATCATGCACTGATCACGTGACTGATCATGCACTGATCCGTGGTGGCTGATCATGCACTGATCACGTGGCTGATCATGCACTGATCACGTGGCTGATCATGCACTGATCACGTGGCTGATCATGCACTGATCACGTGGCTGATCATGCACTGATCACGTGGCTGATCATGCACTGATCACGTGACTGATCATCATGCACTGATCACGTGGCTGATCATGCACTGATCACGTGTGCTGATCATGCACTGATCACGTGGCTGATCATGCACTGATCACGTGGCTGATCATGCACTGATCACGTGGCTGATCATGCACTGATCACGTGGCTGATCATGCACTGATCACGCACTGATCATGCACTGATCACGTGGCTGATGATCACTGATCACGTGGCTGATCATGCACTGATCACGTGGCTGATCATGCACTGATCACGTGGCTGATCATGCACTGATCACGTGGCTGATCATGCACTGATCACGATGCTGATCATGCACTGATCATGCATGCACTGATCGTGGCTGATCATGCACTGATCACGTGGACTGATCATGCACTGATCACGTGCTGATCATGCACTGATCACGTGGCTGTCATCATGCACTGATCACGTGGCTGATCATGCACTGATCACGTGGCTGATCATGCACTGATCACGTGGCTGATCATGCACTGATCACGTGGCTGATCATGCACACTGATCACGTGCTGATCATGCACTGATCACGTGGCTGATCATGCACTGATCGTGGCTGATCACTGATCACTGATCACGTGGCATGCACTGATCTGCTGATGATCATGCACTGATCACGTGACTGATGCACTGATCACGTGCTGATCATGCACTGATCACGTGGCTGATCATGCACTGATCACGTGGCTGATCATGCACTGATCACGCTGATGATCATGCACTGATCACGTGCACTGATCATGCTGATCATGCACTGATCACGTGGCTGATCATGCACTGATCACGTGGCTGATCATGCACTGATCACACTGCTGATCATGCACTGATCACGTGGCTGATCATGCACTGATCACGTGACTGATCATGCACTGATCACGTGGCTGATCATGCACTGATCACGTGGCTGCATCATGCACTGATCACGTGCACTGATCATGCACATGATCGTGACTGATCATGCATGCATGATCGATGGCTGATCACGCACTGATCATGCACTGATCTGATCACTGATCATGCACTGATCACGTGACTGATCATGCACTGATCACGTGGCTGATCATGCACACTGATCACGTGACTGATCATGCACTGATCACGTGGCTGATCATGCACTGATGACGTGGCTGATCATGCACTGATCACGTGGCTGATCATGCACTGATCACATGGCTGATCATGCACTGATCACGTGGCTGATCATGCACTGATCACGTGGCTGATCATGCACTGATCGTGGCTGATCATGCACTGATCACGTGGCTGATCATGCACTGATCGTGACTGATCATGCACTGATCATGCTGACTGATCACACTGATCACGTGGCTGATCATGCACTGATGATGCGTGGCTGATCATGCACTGATCACGTGGCTGATCATGCACTGATCACGTGCTGATCATGCACTGATCACGTGACTGATCATGCACTGATCACGTGACTGATCATCACACTGATCGTGACTGATCATGCACTGATCACTGATGACTGATGCACTGATCACTGATCACACTGATCACATGCACTGATCATGCTGATCATGATCACGAGACTCATCATGCACTGATCACGTGACTGATCATGCACTGATCACGTCACTGATCATGCACTGATCACGTGATCACTGATCATGCACTGATCACGTGGCTGATCATGCACTGATCACGTGGCTGATCATGCACTGATCACGTGGCTGATCATGCACTGATCACGTGGCTGATCATGCACTGATCACGTGGCTGATCATGCACTGATCACGTGGCTGATCATGCACTGATCACGTGGCTGATCATGCACTGATCACGTGACTGATCATGCACTGATCACGTGTGCTGATCATGCACTGATCACGTGGCTGATCATGCACTGATCACGTGGCTGATCATGCACTGATCACGTGGCTGATCATGCACTGATCACGTGATCTGATCATGCACTGATCACGTGGCTGATCATGCACTGATCACGTGACTGATCATGCACTGATCGTGGCTGATCATGCACTGATCACGTGGCTGATCATGCACTGATCACGTGACTGCTGATCATGCACACTGATCACGTGGCTGATCATGCACTGATCACGTGGCTGATCATGCACTGATCACGTGGCTGATCATCATGCACTGATGATCACGTGCTGATCATGCACTGATCACGTGGCTGACTGATCATGCACTGATCACGTGGCTGATCATGCACTGATCACGTGGCTGATCATGCACTGATCGCGTGGCTGATCATGCACTGATCACGTGGCTGATCATGCACTGATCACATGGCTGATCATGCACTGATCTGATCATGTGCTGATCATGCACTGATCACGTGGCTGATCATGCACTGATCACGTGGCTGATCATGCACTGATCACGTGGCTGATCATGCACTGATCACGTGGCTGATCATGCACTGATCACGTGGCTGATCATGCACTGATCACGTGGCTGATCATGCACTGATCACGTGGCTGATCATGCACTGATCACGTGGCTGATCATGCACTGATCACGTGGCTGATCATGCACTGATCGTGGCTGATCATGCTGATCACGTGGCTGATCATGCACTGATCACGTGACTGATCATGCACTGATCACATCATGCTGATCATGCACTGATCACGTGGCTGATCATGCACTGATCACGTGACTGATCATGCACTGATCACACGTGGCTGATCATGCACTGATCACGTGGCTGATCATGCACTGATCGTGTGACTGATCATGCACTGATCACGTGGCTGATCATGCACTGATCACGTGGCTGATCATGCACTGATCACGTGGCTGATCATGCACTGATCACGTGGCTGATCATGCACTGATCACGTGCTGATCATGCACTGATCACGTGACTGATCACTGATCACTGACTGATCACGTGGCTGATCATGCACTGATCACGTGGCTGATCATGCACTGATCACGTGCTGATCATGCACTGATCACGTGGCTGATCATGCACTGATCACGTGGCTGATCATGCACTGATCACGTGGCTGATCATGCTGATCATGCACTGATCACGTGACTGATCATGCACTGATCACGTGACTGATCATGCACTGATCACGTGGCTGATCATGCACTGATCACGTGGCTGATCATGCACTGATCACGTGACTGATCATGCACTGATCACGTGGCTGATCATGCACTGATCACGTGGCTGATCATGCACTGATCACGTGGCTGATCATGCACTGATCACGTGGCTGATGCATGCACTGATCACGATCTGATCATGCACTGATGATCATGCTGATCATGCACTGATCACGACTGATCATCACTGATCGTGGCTGATCATGCACTGATCACGTGGCTGATCATGCACTGATCACGTGGCTGATCATGCACTGATCACGTGGCTGATCATGCACTGATCACGTGGCTGATCATGCACTGATCACGTGGCTGATCATGCACTGATCACGTGGCTGATCATGCACTGATCACGTGACTGATCATCATGCACTGATCACGTGGCTGATCATGCACTGATCACGTGGCTGATCATGCACTGATCACGTGGCTGATCATGCACTGATCACGTGGCTGATCATGCACTGATCACGTGGCTGATCATGCACTGATCACGTGGCTGATCATGCACTGATCACGTGGCTGATCATGCACTGATCACGTGGCTGATCATGCACTGATCACGTGGCTGATCACACTGATCACGTGGCTGATCATGCACTGATCACGTGGCTGATCATGCACTGATCACGTGGCTGATCATGCACTGATCACGTGGCTGATCATGCACTGATCACGTGGCTGATCATGCACTGATCACGTGGCTGATCATGCACTGATCATCGTGACTGATGATCATGCACTGATGATCATGATCATGCTGATCACGTGGCTGATCATGATCTGACGCGTGGCTGATCATGCACTGATCACGTGGCTGATCATGCACTGATCACGTGGCTGATCATGCACTGATCACGTGCTGATCATGCACTGATCACGTGGCTGATCATGCACTGATCACGTGACTGATCATGCACTGATCACGTGGCTGATCATGCACTGATCACGTGGCTGATCATGCACTGATCACGTGGCTGATCATGCACTGATCACGTGGCTGATCATGCTGATCACGTGGCTGATCATGCACTGATCACGTGGCTGATCATGCACTGATGATCACGTGACTGATCATGCACTGATCACGTGGCTGATCATGCACTGATCACGTGGCTGATCATGCACTGATCACGTGACTGATCATGCACTGATCACGTGGCTGATCATGCACTGATCACGTGGCTGATCATGCACTGATCACGTGTGGCTGATCATACACTGATCACGTGACTGATCATGCACTGATCACGTGGCTGATCATCATGCACTGATCACGTGGCTGATCATGCACTGATCACGTGGCTGATCATGCACTGATCACGTGGCTGATCATGCACTGATCACGTGGCTGATCATGCACTGATCACGTGGCTGATCATGCACTGATCACGTGGCTGATCATGCACTGATCACGTGGCTGATCATGCACACTGATCACGTGGCTGATCATGCACTGATCACGTGGCTGATCATGCACTGATCACGTGACTGATCATGCACTGATCACGTGGCTGATCACACACTGATCACGTGACTGATCATGCACTGATCACGTGGCTGATCATGCACTGATCACGTGGCTGATCATGCACTGATGATCATCACTGCTGATGATGCACTGATCACGTGACTGATCATGCACTGATCACGTGACTGATCATGCACTGATCACGTGGCTGATCATGCACTGATCACGTGGCTGATCATGCACTGATCACGTGACTGATCATGCTGATCATGCACTGATCACGTGGCTGATCATGCACTGATCACGTGACTGATCATGTGATCTGTGCACTGATCATGCACTGATCACATGACTGATCATGCACTGATCACGTGCTGATCATGCACTGATCACGTGACTGATCACTGCATCATCACTGATCATCACTGATCTGACTGATCACTGATCACGTGACTGATCATGCACTGATCGGCTGATCATGCACTGATCACGTGGCTGATCATGCACTGATCACGTGGCTGATCATGCACTGATCACGTGGCTGATCATGCACTGATCACGTGGCTGATCATGCACTGATCACGTGGCTGATCATGCACTGATCACGTGGCTGATCATGCACTGATCACGTGGCTGATCATGCACTGATCACGTGGCTGATCATGCACTGATCACGTGGCTGATCATGCACTGATCACGTGGCTGATCATGCACTGATCACGTGACTGATCATGCACTGATCACGTGCTGATCATGCACTGATCACGTGGCTGATCATGCACTGATCACGTGACTGATCATGCACTGATCACGTGGCTGATCATGCACTGATCACGTGGCTGATCATGCACACTGATCGTGACTGCTGATCATGCACTGATCACGTGACTGATCATGCACTGATCACGTGGCTGATCATGCACTGATCACGTGGCTGATCATGCACTGATCACGTGGCTGATCATGCACTGATCACGTGGCTGATCATGCACTGATCACGACTGCTGATCATGCACTGATCACGTGACTGCTGATCATGCACTGATCACGTGGCTGATCATGCACTGATCACGTGGCTGATCATGCACTGATCACGTGGCTGATCATGCACTGATCACGTGCTGATCATGCACTGATCACGTGGCTGATCATGCACTGATCACGTGGCTGATCATGCACTGATCACGTGGCTGATCATGCACTGATCACGTGGCTGATCATGCACTGATCACGTGGCTGATCATGCACTGATCACGTGGCTGATCATGCACTGATCGTGACTGATCATCACTGATCTGGCTGATCATGCACTGATCACGTGGCTGATCATGCACTGATCACGTGGCTGATCATGCACTGATCACGTGGCTGATATGCACTGATCACGTGGCTGATCATGCACTGATCACGTGGCTGATCATGCACTGATCACGTGGCTGATCATGCACTGATCACGTGGCTGATCATGCACTGATCACGTGGCTGATCATGCACTGATGATCACGTGGCTGATCATCTGCTGATCTGCACTGATCACGTGGCTGATCATGCACTGATCACGTGTGCTGATCATGCACTGATCACGTGGCTGATCATGCACTGATCACGTGCTGATCATGCACTGATCACGTGGCTGATCATGCACTGATCACGTGGCTGATCATGCACTGATCACGTGGCTGATCATGCACTGATCACGTGGCTGATCATGCACTGATCACGTGGCTGATCATGCACTGATCACGTGGCTGATCATGCACTGATCACGTGGCTGATCATGCACTGATCACGTGACTGATCATGCACTGATCACTGATCTGATCGTGACTGATCATGATCATGCACTGATCACGTGGCTGATCATGCACTGATCACGTGACTGATCATGCACTGATCACGTGACTGATCATGCACTGATCACGTGGCTGATCATGCACTGATCACGTGGCTGATCATGCACTGATCACGTGGCTGATCATGCACTGATCACGTGGCTGATCATGCACTGATCACTGATCTGATCATGATCACTGATCATGCTGACTGATCATGCGATGATCTGATCATCATCACTGATCACGTGCTGATCATGCACTGATCACGTGGCTGATCATGCACTGATCACGTGGCTGATCATGCACTGATCACGTGCTGATCATGCACTGATCACGTGGCTGATCATGCACTGATCACGTGGCTGATCATGCACTGATCACGTGGCTGATCATGCACTGATCACGTGGCTGATCATGCACTGATCACGTGGCTGATCATGCACTGATCGTGGCTGCTGATCATGCACTGATCACGTGACTGATCATGCACTGATCACGTGGCTGATCATGCACTGATCACGTGGCTGATCATGCACTGATCACGTGGCTGATCATGCACTGATCACGTGCTGATCTGCACTGATCATGTGACTGATGATCACGCTGATCATGCACTGATCATGCACTGATCATGCACTGATCACGTGGCTGTCATGCACTGATGCACTGATCACGTGCTGATCATGCACTGATCACGCTGGCTGATCATGCACTCACGTGATCTGCTGATCACACTGATCACGTGACTGATCATGCACTGATCACGTGGCTGATCATGCACTGATCACGTGGCTGATCATGCACTGATCACGTGGCTGATCATGCACTGATCACGTGGCTGATCATGCACTGATCACGTGACTGATCATGCACTGATCACGTGGCTGATCATGCACTGATCACGTGTGCTGATCATGCACTGATCACGTGGCTGATCATGCACACTGATCACGTGGCTGATCATGCACTGATCACGTGGCTGATCATGCACTGATCACGTGGCTGATCATGCACTGATCACGTGGCTGATCATGCACTGATCACGTGGCTGATCATGCACTGATCACGTGGCTGATCATGCACTGATCACGTGACTGATCATGCACTGATCACGTGGCTGATCATGCACTGATCACACTGCTGATCATGCACTGATCACGTGGCTGATCATGCACTGATCACGTAGCTGATCATGCACTGATCACGTGCTGATCATGCACTGATCACGTGGCTGATCATGCACTGATCACGTGGCTGATCATGCACTGATCACGTGGCTGATCATGCACTGATCACGTGGCTGATCATGCACTGATCACGTGGCTGATCATGCACTGATCACGTGGCTGATCATGCACTGATCACGTGGCTGATCATGCACTGATCACGTGGCTGATCATGCACTGATCACGTGGCTGATCATGCACTGATCGCGTGGCTGATCATGCACTGACTGATCACGTGGCTGATCATGCACTGATCACGTGGCTGATCATGCACTGATCACGTGGCTGATCATGCACTGATCACGTGGCTGATCTGATGCACTGATCACGTGACTGATCATGCACTGATCACGTGGCTGATCATGCACTGATCACGTGGCTGATCATGCACTGATCACGTGGCTGATCATGCACTGATCACGTGGCTGATCATGCACTGATCACGTGGCTGATCATGCACTGATCACGTGGCTGATCATGCACTGATCACGTGGCTGATGCACTGATCACGTGGCTGATGCACTGATCACGTGGCTGATCATGCACTGATCACGTGACTGATCATGCACTGATCACGATGCTGATCATGCACTGATCACGTGGCTGATCATGCACTGATCACGTGGCTGATCATGCACTGATCACGTGGCTGATCATGCACTGATCACGATGCTGATCATGCACTGATCTGATCACACTGATGATCATGCACTGATCACGTGGCTGATCATGCACTGATCACGGCTGATCATGCACTGATCACGTGGCTGATCATGCACTGATCACGTGGCTGATCATGCACTGATCACGTGGCTGATCATGCACTGATCACGTGGCTGATCATGCACTGATCACGTGACTGATCATGCACTGATCACGTGACTGATCATGCACTGATCACGTGGCTGATCATGCACTGATCACGTGCTGCTGATCATGCACTGATCACGTGGCTGATCATGCACTGATCACGTGGCTGATCATGCACTGATCACGTGACTGATCATGCACTGATCACGTGGCTGATCATGCACTGATCGTGGCTGATCATGCACTGATCACGTGGCTGATCATGCACTGATCACGTGGCTGATCATCATGCATGATCACGTGGCTGATCATGCACTGATCACGTGCTGATCATGCACTGATCACGTGACTGATCATGCACTGATCACGTGGCTGATCATGCACTGATCACGCACTGATCATGCACTGATCACGTGACTGATCATGCACTGATCACGTGGCTGATCATGCACTGATCACGTGGCTGATCATGCACTGATCACGTGACTGATCATGCACTGATCACGTGGCTGATCATGCACTGATCACGTGGCTGATCATGCACTGATCACGTGGCTGATCATGCACTGATCACGTGGCTGATCATGCACTGATCACGTGGCTGATCATGCACTGATCACGTGGCTGATCATGCACTGATCACGTGGCTGATCATGCACTGATCACGTGGCTGATCATGCACTGATCACGTGGCTGATCATGCACTGATCACGTGGCTGATCATGCACTGATCACGTGGCTGATCATGCACTGATCACGTGGCTGATCATGCACTGATCACGTGACTGATCATGCACTGATCACGTGGCTGATCATGCACTGATCACGTGGCTGATCATGCACTGATCACGTGGCTGATCATGCACTGATCACGGCTGATCATGCACTGATCACGTGACTGATCATGCACTGATCACGTGACTGATCATCATGCACTGATCACGTGGCTGATCATGCACTGATCACGTGGCTGATCATGCACTGATCACGTGGCTGATCATGCACTGATCACGTGGCTGATCATGCACTGATCACGTGACTGATCATGCACTGATCACGTGGCTGATCATGCACTGATCACGTGGCTGATCATGCACTGATCACGTGGCTGATCATGCACTGATCACGTGGCTGATCATGCACTGATCACGTGGCTGATCATGCACTGATCACGTGGCTGATCATGCACTGATCACGTGGCTGATCATGCACACTGATCACGTGACTGATCATGCACTGATCACGTGGCTGATCATGCACTGATCACGTGGCTGATCATGCACACTGATCACGTGGCTGATCATGCACTGATCACGTGGCTGATCATGCACTGATCACGTGGCTGATCATGCACTGATCACACGTGGCTGATCATGCACTGATCACGTGGCTGATCATGCACTGATCGCACTGATCATGCACTGATCATGCACTGATCACGTGGCTGATCATCACTGACTGATCACGTGACTGATCATGCACTGATCTGATCACGTGGCTGATCATGCACTGATCACGTGGCTGATCATGCACTGATCACGTGGCTGATCATGCACTGATCACGTGGCTGATCATGCACTGATCACGTGGCTGATCATGCACTGATCACGTGGCTGATCATGCACTGATCACGTGGCTGATCATGCACTGATCACGTGGCTGATCATGCACTGATCACGCTGCTGATCATGCACTGATCACGTGACTGATCACTGATGATCGCGTGGCTGATCATGCACTGATCACGTGGCTGATCATGCACTGATCACGTGGCTGATCATGCACTGATCACGTGACTGATCATGCACTGATCACGTGGCTGATCATGCACTGATCACGTGGCTGATCATGCACTGATCACGTGACTGATCATGCACTGATCACGTGCCTGATCATGCACTGATCACGTGGCTGATCATGCACTGATCACGAAGCTGATCATACACTGATCACGTGACTGATCATGCACTGATCACGTGGCTGATCATGCACTGATCACGTGGCTGATCATGCACTGATCACGTGGCTGATCATGCACTGATCACGTGGCTGATCATGCACTGATCACGTGGCTGATCATGCACTGATCACGTGACTGATCATGCACTGATCACGCTGATCTGATCATCACGTGCTGATCATGCACTGATGACTGATCATGCACTGATCACGGCTGATCATGCACTGATCACGTGACTGATCATGCACTGATCACGTGGCTGATCATGCACTGATCACGTGGCTGATCATGCACTGATCACGTGGCTGATCATGCACTGATCACGTGACTGATCATGCACTGATCACGTGGCTGATCATGCACTGATCACGTGGCTGATCATGCACTGATCACGTGACTGATCATGCACTGATCACGTGGCTGATCATGCACTGATCACGTGGCTGATCATGCACTGATCACGTGGCTGATCATGCATGCACTGATCACGTGGCTGATCATGCACTGATCATCACGTGGCTGATCATGCACTGATCTGATCGTGGCTGATCATGCACTGATCACGTGGCTGATCATGCACTGATCGTGGCTGATCATGCACTGATCGTGGCTGATCATGCACTGATCACGCACTGATCATCATGCACTGATCACGTGACTGATCATGCACTGATCACGTGACTGATCATGCACTGATCACGTGGCTGATCATGCACTGATCACGTGGCTGATCATGCACTGATCACGTGGCTGATCATGCACTGATCACGTGGCTGATCATGCACTGATCACGTGGCTGATCATCATGCACTGATCACGTGGCTGATCATGCACTGATCACGTGGCTGATCATGCACTGATCACGTGGCTGATCATGCACACTGATCACGTGTGCTGATCATGCACTGATCACGTGGCTGATCATGCACTGATCACGTGGCTGATCATGCACTGATCACGTGGCTGATCATGCACTGATCACGTGGCTGATCATCACACTGATCACGTGACTGATCATGCACTGATCACGTGGCTGATCATGCACTGATCACGTGGCTGATCATGCACTGATCACGTGTCTGATCATGCACTGATCACGTGGCTGATCATGCATCTGATCACACTGCCTGGCTGATCATGCACTGATCACGTGGCTGATCATGCACTGATCACGTGGCTGATCATGCACTGATCACGTGCACTGATCATGATCATCACGTGGCTGATCATGCACTGATCACGTGGCTGATCATGCACTGATCACGTGGCTGATCATGCACTGATCACGTGCTGATCATGCACTGATCACGTGGCTGATCATGCACTGATCACGTGGCTGATCATGCACTGATCACGTGGCTGATCATGCACACTGATCACGTGCTGATCATGCACTGATCACGTGGCTGATCATGCACTGATCACGTGGCTGATCATGCACTGATCACGTGGCTGATCATGCACACTGATCACGTGGCTGCATGCACTGATCACGTGGCTGATCATGCACTGATCACGTGGCTGATCATGCACTGATCACGTGGCTGCACTGATCGTGGCTGATGACTGATGATCACTGCACTGATCATCACTGATCATCACTGATCTGATCGTGGCTGATCATGCACTGATCACGTGCTGATCATGCACTGATGATCACGTGGCTGATCATGCACTGATCATGCACTGATCACTGATCATGCACTGATCACGTGGCTGATCATGCACTGATCACGTGGCTGATCATGCACTGATCACGTGACTGATCATGCACTGATCACGTGGCTGATCATGCACTGATCACGTGGCTGATCATGCACTGATCACGTGCTGATCATGCACTGATCACGTGACTGATCATGACACTGATCATGCACTGATCACGTGGCTGATCATGCACTGATCACGTGGCTGATCATGCACTGACTGATCATGCACTGATGCATGCACTGATCACTCATCGTGTGCTGATCATGCACTGATCACGTGGCTGATCATGCACTGATCACGTGCTGCTGATCATGCACTGATCACGTGGCTGATCATGCACTGATCACGTGGCTGATCATGCACTGATCACGTGGCTGATCATGCACTGATCACGTGACTGATCATGCACTGATCACGTGGCTGATCATGCTGATGATCGCACTGTCATCGTGGCTGATCATGCACTGCACTGATCATCATGCTGATCATCACTGATCATCACACTGATCACGTGGCTGATCATGCACTGATCACGTGGCTGATCATGCACTGATCATGATCATCATGCTGATCACGTGACTGATCATGCACACTGATCACGTGGCTGATCATGCACTGATCACGTCACTGATCATGCACTGATCACGTGGCTGATCATGCACTGATCATCACGTGGCTGATCATGCACTGATCACGTGGCTGATCATGCACTGATCGTGGCTGATCATGCACTGATCACGTGGCTGATCATGCACTGATCACGTGGCTGATCATGCACTGATCACGTGACTGATCATGCACTGATCACGTGGCTGATCATGCACTGATCACGTGGCTGATCATGCACTGATCACGTGGCTGATCATGCACTGATCACGTGACTGATCATGCACTGATCACGTGACTGATCATGCACTGATCGTGACTGATCATGCACTGATCACGTGGCTGATCATGCACTGATCACGTGGCTGATCATGCACTGATCACGGCTGATCATGCACTGATCACGTGACTGATCATGCACTGATCACGTGGTGGCTGATCATGATCACGTGACTGATCATGCGTGGCTGATGGCTGATCATGCACTGATCACGTGGCTGATCATGCACTGATCACGTGGCTGATCATGCACTGATCACGTGTCTGATCATCATGCACTGATCACGTGGCTGATCATGCACTGATCACGTGGCTGATCATGCACTGATCACGTGGCTGATCATGCACTGATCACGTGGCTGATCATGCACTGATCACGTGGCTGATCATGCACTGATCACGTGGCTGATCATGCACTGATCACGTGACTGATCATGCACTGATCACGTGGCTGATCATGCACTGATCACGTGGCTGATCATGCACTGATCACGTGGCTGATCATGCACTGATCACGTGGCTGATCATGCACTGATCACGTGGCTGATCATGCACTGATCACGTGGCTGATCATACACTGATCACGTGGCTGATCATGCACTGATCACGTGGCTGATCATGCACTGATCACGTGGCTGATCATGCACTGATCTGATCGGCTGATCATGCACTGATCACGTGGCTGATCATGCACTGATCACGTGGCTGATCATGCACTGATCACGTGGCTGATCATGCACTGATCACGTGGCTGATCATGCACTGATCACGTGACTGATCATGCACTGATCACGTGGCTGATCATGCACTGATCACGTGGCTGATCATGCACTGATCACGTGGCTGATCATGCTGATGATCACGTGGCTGGCTGATCATGCACTGATCACGTGGCTGATCATGCATGCACTGATCACGTGGCTGATCATGCACTGATCGTGTGGCTGATCATGCACTGATCACGTGGCTGATCATGCACTGATCACGTGGCTGATCATGCACTGATCACGTGGCTGATCATGCACTGATCACGTGGCTGATCATGCACTGATCACGTGGCTGATCATGCACTGATCACTGATCATGCACTGATCACGTGGCTGATCATGCACTGATCACGTGGCTGATCATGCACTGATCACGTGGCTGATCATGCACTGATCACGTGGCTGATCATGCACTGATCACGTGGCTGATCATGCACTGATCACGTGGCTGATCATGCACTGATCACGTGGCTGATCATGCACTGATCACGTGACTGATCATGCACTGATCACGTGCTGATCATGCACTGATCACGTGGCTGATCATGCACTGATCACGTGACTGATCATGCACTGATCACGTGGCTGATCATGCACTGATCACTGATCTGATGATCATGCACTGATCGTGGCTGACTGATCATGCACTGATCACGCTGACTGATCATGCACTGATCACGTGGCTGATCATGCACTGATCATCGTGGCTGATCATGCACTGATCACGTGGCTGATCATGCACTGATCACGTGGCTGATCATGCACTGATCACGTGGCTGATCATGCACTGATCACGTGGCTGATCATGCACTGATCACGTGGCTGATCATGCACTGATCACGTGGCTGATCATGCACTGATCACGTGACTGATCATGCACTGATGATGCACACGTGACTGATCATGCACTGATCACGTGGCTGATCATGCACTGATCACGTGGCTGATCATGCACTGATCACGTGGCTGATCATGCACTGATCACGTGGCTGATCATGCATGCACTGATCACGTGGCTGATCATGCACTGATCACGTGGCTGATCATGCACTGATCACGTGGCTGATCATGCACTGATCGCTGATCATGGCTGATCATGCACTGATCACGTGGCTGATCATGCACTGATCACGTGGCTGATCATGCACTGATCACGTGGCTGATCATGCACTGATCACGTGGCTGATCATGCACTGATCACGTGGCTGATCATGCACTGATCACGTGACTGATCATGCACTGATCACGTGGCTGATCATGCACTGATCACGTGGCTGATCATGCACTGATCACGTGGCTGATCATGCACTGATCACGTGGCTGATCATGCACTGATCACGTGGCTGATCATGCACTGATCACGTGGCTGATCATGCACTGATCACGTGGCTGATCATGCACTGATCACGTGGCTGATCATGCACTGATCACGTGCCTGATCATGCACTGATCACGTGGCTGATCATGCACTGATCACGTGGCTGATCATGCACTGATCACGTGACTGATCATGCACTGATCACGTGGCTGATCATGCACTGATCACGTGGCTGATCATGCACTGATCACGTGGCTGATCATGCACTGATCACTGCTGATCATGCACTGATCACGTGGCTGATCGTGCTGATGCACTGATCACGTGGCTGATCATGCACTGATCACGACGCTGCTGATCATGCACTGATCACGTGGCTGATCATGCACTGATCACGTGGCTGATCATGCACTGATCACGTGGCTGATCATGCACTGATCACGTGGCTGATCATGCACTGATCACGTGGCTGATCATGCACTGATCACGTGGCTGATCATGCACTGATCACGTGGCTGATCATGCACTGATCACGTGGCTGATCATGCACACTGATGCGTGGCTGATCATGCACTGATCCGTGCTGATCATGCACTGATCACGTGGCTGATCATGCACTGATCACGTGACTGATCATGCACACTGATCACGTGGCTGATCATGCACTGATCACGTGGCTGATCATGCACTGATCACGTGACTGATCATGCACTGATCACGTGGCTGATCATGCACTGATCACGTGGCTGATCATGCACTGATCACGTGGCTGATCATGCACTGATCACGTGACTGATCATGCACTGATCATCACTGATGATCATGCACTGATCGTGGCTGATCATGCACTGATCACGTGGCTGATCATGCACTGATCACGTGGCTGATCATGCACTGATCACGTGGCTGATCATGCACTGATCACGTGGCTGATCATGCACTGATCACGTGGCTGATCATGATCATGCACTGATCGTGGCTGATCATGCACTGATCACGTGGCTGATCATGCACTGATCACGTGGCTGATCATGCACTGATCACGTGGCTGATCATGCACTGATCACGTGGCTGATCATGCACTGATCACGTGGCTGATCATGCACTGATCACGTGGCTGATCATGCACTGATCACGTGGCTGATCATGCACTGATCACGTGGCTGATCATGCACTGATCACGTGACTGATCATGCACTGATCACGTGGCTGATCATGATCACTGATCACGTGGCTGATCATCATGCACTGATGATCACGTGTGGCTGATCTGATCATGCACTGATCACGTGGCTGATCATGCACTGATCACGTGGCTGATCATGCACTGATCACGTGGCTGATCATGCACTGATCACGTGGCTGATCATGCACTGATCACGTGGCTGATCATGCACTGATCACGTGACTGATCATGCACTGATCACGTGGCTGATCATGCACTGATCACGTGGCTGATCATGCACTGATCACGTGGCTGATCATGCACTGATCACGTGGCTGATCATGCACTGATCACGTGGCTGATCATGCATGCACTGATCACGTGGCTGATCATGCACTGATCACGTGGCTGATCATGCACTGATCACGTGCTGATCATGCACTGATGATCACGTGGCTGATCATCATGCACTGATCACGTGGCTGATCATGCACTGATCACGTGGCTGATCATGCACTGATCACGTGACTGATCATGCACTGATCACGTGGCTGATCATGCACTGATCACGTGGCTGATCATGCACTGATCACGTGGCTGATCATGCACTGATCACGTGGCTGATCATGCACTGATCACGTGGCTGATCATGCACTGATCACGTGGCTGATCATGCACTGATCACGTGGCTGATCATGCACTGATCACGTGGCTGATCATGCACTGATCACGTGGCTGATCATGCACTGATCACGTGGCTGATCATGCACTGATCACGCTGATCATGCATGATCACCTGATCATCACTGATCGTGACTCTGCATGCACTCATCACAAGACTGATCATACACTGGTCGAGACTGATCATGCACTGATCACCTGCCTGATCATGCGCACAGTCGATCGTGGCTGAACATGCAATCATTCACGCCCCTGATCATGCACTGATCACGTGACTGATCATGCACTGATCATGTGGGAGATCATGCGCTGATCGTAGCTGGTCATGCCGGTGATCCATGGCTGAACATGCACTGATAACGTGGCTGTCTTGCACTGATCATGTGGCTGATCATGCACTGATCGCGTGGCTGATCATGCACTGATCACGTGACTGATCACTGATCCGTTCCTGATGCGCTGATCGGCCATGATCACGTGGCTGATCATGCACTGATAGCGTGGCTGATCATGCACTGATCATGAAGCTGATAATACACTGATCACGTGACTCTGCATGGACTGATCAAGTGGCTCATCCTGCACTGATCCACCTGGCTGATCATACACTGATCACGTGCCTGATCATACACTGATCACGTGACTGATCATGCACTGATCGCGTGCTGATCATGCACTGATCACGTGGCTGATCATGCACTGATCGTAGGCTGATCAGAACTGATCACATGACTGATCATGCACTGATCACGTGACTGATCATGCACAATCACGTGCCTGATCATGCAATGATCCGTGGCTGATCATGAACACTGATCACGAAGCTGATCATACACTGATCCGTGGCTGATCATGCACTGATCACCGGCTGATCAAGCGCTGATCACGTCTTCGATCATGCACTGATTGGCTGATCATGCAATGATCACGTGACTCATCATGCACTGATCAAGTGGCTGATCATGACTGATCACGAAGCTGATCGTGGCACTGATCGCGTGACTGATCATGCACTGATCACGTGACTGATGATGCACTGATCGCGTGCCTGATCATGCACTGATCCGTGCCTGATCATGCACTGATCACGTGGCTGATCATGCACTGATCACGTGGCTGTTCATGCACTCATCGACGTGGCTGATCATGCACTGATCACATGGCTGAACATCGGACTGATCACGTGGCTGATAATCCACTGATCACGTGGCTGATCATGCACTGATTGCGTGACTGATCGCATGCACTGGTCATCTTGTACTCTGGCATGCACTGATCGCGTGGTCTGATCATGCACTGATCACGTGACTGCCATGCTTTGGTCACTGGCTGATCATGCACTGACCACGTGACTGATCATGGACTGATCGCGTGGCTTATCATGCACTGATCACGTGGCCATCATGCCCTGATCACGTGGCTGATCATGCACTGATCACGTGACTGAGTCATGCTCTCTTCATGTGCTGATCATACACTGTCACGTGGCTGATCATGCACTGATCGCGAAGCTGATCATGCACTGATCCCATAACTTCCAGTCATGCACTGATCACGTACCTGATCTTGCACTGATCATGTGGCTGATCATGCGCTGATCGAAAAGCTGATCATCTGATCGCGTGTCTGATCATGCGCTGATCGCGTACCTGATCATGCGCTGATCATTTGGCTGATCATGCCTGATGCGTGACTATCATACACTGATCGCGTGGCTGATCATGCACTCTTCACGTGGCTGATCATGCACTGATCACGTGGCGATCATGCGCTGATCACGTGCCTGATCATGCTCTGATCCCGTGACTTATCATGCACTGAACACGAGGCTGATCATGCACTGATCACGTGACTGATCATGCACTGATCGCGTGGCTGGTCATGCACTGATCACGTTGCTGATCATGCACTGATCGCGGTGGCTGATCATGCACTGATCACGTGGCTGATCATGCTGATCGCGTGCCTGATCATGCACTGAACGCGTGGCTGATCATGCACTGATTCGAAGCTGATCATGCACTGATCACGTGGCTGATCATGCACTGATCACGTGGCTGATCATGCACTGATCGTGTCTGAACATGCACTGATCGTGGCTGATCATGCACTGATCACGCGCCTGATCATGCACTGATCACGTTGCTGATCATATACTGATGCGTGACTGATCATGCACTGATCACGTGCCTGATCATGCTCTGAACCGTGGCTGATCATGCACTGATCATGGCTGATTATACTCTGCGTTGTGTGCAAGCTGATCGTGGCGGATCATGCACGTGACTGGCTGATCACTTATCCCGACTGATCATACACTGATCACGTGGCTGATCAGGCTCTGATCACGTGACTGATCATGCACTGATCACGTGGCTGATCATGCACTGATCACGTAGCTGATCGCCTGACTGATCACCATGACTGATGGCTGATCATGCACTGATCACGTGCCTGATCATTCGCTGATCACGTGGCTGATCGCACTGATCACGTGGGTGAATACCACTGATCGTGACTCCTGATGCACCTGATCACATGACTGATCATACACTGATCACGTGCCTGATCGCCACTGATCACGTACTGATCATGCACTGATCGTGGCTGATCATACACTGATCATAATGCTGACCATACACTGATCACTGTTGACTCATGCATTCACTGATCACGTGACTGATCATGCACTGATCACGTGCCTGATCATGCACTGATCACACTGCTGATCATGCACTGATCCACGTGGCTGATCATACACTGATCACGTGACTGATCATGCACTGATCACGTGACTATCATGCACTGATCGTGAAGATCATACACTGACCCGTGACTGATCATGCACTGATCGCGTGGCTGATCATGCACTGATCACGTGACTGATCATACACTGATCACGTTGCTGATCATGCACTGATCACGTGCCTGATCATGCACTGATCGCGTGGCTGATCATACACTGATCATGTGACTGCACATTACACTGATCACGTGACTGATCATGCACTGATCACGTGGCTGATCATGCACTGATCACGTGGCTGATCATGCACTGATCCGTGGCTGATCATACACTAATCATAAAAGCTGATCATGCACTGATCACGTGACTATCATGCACTGTTCATGTGGCTATCATGCACTGATCATGTGGCTGATCATGTACTGATCACGTTGGCTATCATGCACTGATCAAGCGGCTGATCATGCACTGATCATGTGACTGATCATGCACTCATCACGTGGCTGATCATGCACTGATCACGTTACTGATGCATGCACTGATCGCCTGGCTGATCATGCACTGATCACGTGGCTGATCATGCACTGATCGTGGCTGATCATGCACACTGATCACGTGGCTGATCATGCACTGATCACATTGCTGATCATGCGCACTGATCGCGTGGCTGATCATGCACTGATCACGTGGCTGATCATGCACTGATCACGTGACTGATCATGCACTGATCGTGTGGCTGATCATGCACTGATCACGTGGCTGATCATGCACTGATGGCGTGGCTGATCATACTGATCACGTGACTGATCGTGGCTGATCGCACTGATCACGTGCACTGATCATGCACTGATCACATGGCTGATCATGCACTGATCACGTGGCTGATCATGATGATCGCTGATAATCACGTGCTGATCATGCACTGATCACGTGACTGATCATGCACTGATTCGTGGCTGATCATGCACTGATCACGTGGTGATCATGCACTGATCACGTGGCTGATCATGCACTGATCACGTGGCTGATCATGCACTGATCGTGGCTGATCATGCACTCATCACGTGGCTGATCATGCACTGATCACGTGACTGATCATGCACTGATCACGTGACTGATCATGCACTGATCACGTGGCTGATCATGATCATCACGTGGCTGATCATGCACTGATCGTGGCTGATCATGCACTGATCACGTGACTGATCACTGATCCGTGACTGATCATGCACTGATCACGTGGCTGATCATGCACTGATCACGTGGCTGATCATGCACTGATCACGTGGCTGATCATGCACTGATCATGTGGCTGATCATGCACTGATCACGTGGCTGATCATGCACTGATCACGTGGCTGATCATGCACTGATCGCGTGGCTGATCATGCACTGATCACGTGACTGATCATGCACTGATCACGTGTGACTGATCATACACTGATCGCGTGACTGATCATGCACTGATCACGTGGCTGATCATGCACTGATCACGTGCTGATCATGCACTGATCACGTGGCTGATCATGCACTGATCACGTGGCTGATCATGCACTGATCGTGGCTGATCATGCACTGATCGTGGCTGATCATGCACTGATCACGTGGCTGATCATGCACTGATCGTGGCTGATCATGCACTGATCACGTGGCTGATCATGCACTGATCACGTGGCTGATCATGCACTGATCACGTGGCTGATCATGCACTGATCACGTGGCTGATCATGCACTGATCACGTGCGTGGCTGATCATGCACTGATCACGTGGCTGATCATGCACTGATCACGTGGCTGATCATGCACTGATCACGTGGCTGATCATGCACTGATCACGTGGCTGATCATGCACTGATCACGTGGCTGATCATGCACACTGATCACGTGGCTGATCATGCACTGATCACGTGGCTGATCATGCACTGATCACGTGGCTGATCATGCACTGATCACGTGGCTGATCATGCACTGATCACGTGGCTGATCATGCACTGATCACGTGGCTGATCATGCACTGATCACGTGACTCATGCACTGATCGTGCTGATCATGCACTGATCACGTGGCTGATCATGCACTGATCACGTGGCTGATCATGCACTGATCACGTGGCTGATCATGCACTGATCACGTGGCTGATCATGCACTGATCACGTGACTGATCATGCACTGATCACGTGGCTGATCATGCACTGATCGTGTGGCTGATCATGCACTGATCACGTGGCTGATCATGCACTGATCACGTGGCTGATCATGCACTGATCACGTGGCTGATCATGCACTGATCACGTGGCTGATCATGCACTGATCGTGACTGATCATGCACTGATCATGTGACTGATCATGCACTGATCACGTGGCTGATCATGCACTGATCACGTGGCTGATCATGCACTGATCGTGGCTGATCATGCACTGATCACGTGGCTGATCATGCACTGATCACGTGGCTGATCATGCACTGATCACGTGGCTGATCATGCACTGATCACGTGGCTGATCATGCACTGATCACGTGGCTGATCATGCACACTGATCACGTGACTGATCATGCACTGATCACGTGGCTGATCGCTGACTGATCATGTGCTGATCATGCACTGATCACGTGGCTGATCATGCACTGATCACGTGGCTGATCATGCACTGATCACGTGGCTGATCATGCACTGATCACGTGGCTGATCATGCACTGATCACGTGGCTGATCATGCACTGATCACGTGGCTGATCATGCACTGATCACGTGGCTGATCATGCACTGATCACGTGGCTGATCATGCACTGATCACGTGGCTGATCATCACACTGATCACGTGGCTGATCATGCACTGATCACGTGACTGATCATGCACTGATCACGTGGCTGATCATGCACTGATCACGTGGCTGATCATGCACTGATCACGTGGCTGATCATGCACTGATCACGTGGCTGATCATGCACTGATCACGTGGCTGATCATGCACTGATCACTGGCTGATCATGCACTGATCACGTGGCTGATCATGCACTGATCACGTGGCTGATCATGCACTGATCACGTGGCTGATCATGCACTGATCACGCACTGATCATGCACTGATCACGTGCTGATCATGCACTGATCACGTGGCTGATCATGCACTGATCACGTGGCTGATCATGCACTGATCACGTGGCTGATCATGCACTGATCACGTGGCTGATCATGCACTGATCACGTGGCTGATCATGCACTGATCACGTGGCTGCTGATCATGCACTGATCACGTGGCTGATCATGCACTGATCACGTGGCTGATCATGCACTGATCACGTGGCTGATCATGCACTGATCACGTGGCTGATCATGCACTGATCACGTGGCTGATCATGCACTGATCACGTGGCTGATCATGCACTGATCACGTGGCTGATCATGCACTGATCACGTGGCTGATCATGCACTGATCACGTGGCTGATCATGCACTGATCACGTGGCTGATCATGCACTGATCGTGACTGATGCATGCACTGATCGTGGCTGATCATGCATGATCACGTGGCTGATCATGCACCTGATCACGTGGCTGATCATGCACTGATCACGTGGCTGATCATGCACTGATCACGTGGCTGATCATGCACTGATCACGTGGCTGATCATGCACTGATCACGTGGCTGATCATGCACTGATCACGTGGCTGATCATGCATGCACTGATCGTGGCTGATCATGCACTGATCACGTGACTGATCATGCACTGATCACGTGGCTGATCATGCACTGATCACGTGGCTGATCATGCACTGATCACGTGACTGATCATGCACTGATCACGTGGCTGATCATGCACTGATGTCACTGGCTCATCATGCACTGATCACGTGGCTGATCATGCACTGATCACGTGGCTGATCATGCACTGATCACGTGGCTGATCATACACTGATCACGTGGCTGATCATGCACTGATCACGTGGCTGATCATGCACTGATCACGTGGCTGATCATGCACTGATCACGTGGCTGATCATGCACTGATCACGTGGCTGATCATGCACTGATCACGTGGCTGATCATGCACTGATCACGTGGCTGCATCATGCACTGATCGTGGCTGATCATGCTGATCATGCTGATCACTGATCATGCATCACTGATCATGGCTGATCACTGATCACGTGGCTGATCATGCACTGATCACGTGGCTGATCATGCACTGATCACGTGGCTGATCATGCACTGATCACGTGACTGATCATGCACTGATCACGTGCTGATCATGCACTGATCACGTGGCTGATCATGCACTGATCGTGGCTGCTGATCATGCACTGATCATCGTGCTGATCATGCACTGATCACGGCTGATCATGCACTGATCACGTGACTGATCATGCACTGATCACGTGGCTGATCATGCACTGATCACGTGGCTGATCATGCACTGATCACGTGGCTGATCATGCACTGATCACGTGGCTGATCATGCACTGATCACGTGGCTGATCATGCACTGATCACGTGGCTGATCATGCACTGATCACGTGGCTGATCATGCACTGATCGTGGCTGATCATGCACTGATCACGATCACTGATCATGCACTGATCGCACTGATCATGCACTGATCGTGGCTGATCATGCACTGATCACGTGGCTGATCATGCACTGATCACGTGACTGTGATCATCATGCACTGATCACGTGGCTGATCATGCACTGATCGTGGCTGATCATGCACTGATCACGTGGCTGATCATGCACTGATCACGTGACTGATCATGCACTGATCACGTGGCTGATCATGCACTGATCACGTGGCTGATCATGCACTGATCACGTGGCTGATCATACACTGATCGTGGCTGATCATGCACTGATCACGTGGCTGATCATGCACTGATCACGTGACTGATCATGCACTGATCACGTGGCTGATCATGCACTGATCACGTGGCTGATCATGCACTGATCACGTGGCTGATCATGCACTGATCACGTGACTGATCATGCACTGATCACGTGGCTGATCATGCACTGATCACGTGGCTGATCATGCACTGATCGCGTGGCTGATCATGCACTGATCACGTGGCTGATCATGCACTGATCACGTGGCTGATCATGCACTGATCACGTGGCTGATCATGCACTGATCACGTGGCTGATCATGCACTGATCACGTGGCTGATCATGCACTGATCACGTGGCTGATCATGCACTGATCGATCAAGTGACTGCTGATCATGCACTGATCACTGATCATGCACTGATGACGTGGCTGATCATGCACTGATCATCGTGGCTGATCATGCACTGATCACGTGGCTGATCATCACTGATCACGTGGCTGATCATGCACTGATCACTGATCATGCACTGATCACGTGCTGATCATGCACTGATCACGTGGCTGATCATGCACTGATCGTGTGCTGATCATGCACTGATCGTGGCTGATCATGCACTGATGCTGGCTGATCATGCACTGATGATCGTGGCTGATCATGCACTGATCACGTGGCTGATCATGCACTGATCACGTGGCTGATCATGCACTGATCACGTGGCTGATCATGCACTGATCACGCTGCTGATCATGCACTGATCACGTGGCTGATCATGCACTGATCGTGTGCTGATCATGCACTGATCACGTGGCTGATCATGCACTGATCACGTGGCTGATCATGCACTGATCACGTGGCTGATCATGCACTGATGATCGTGGCTGATCATGCACTGATCACGTGGCTGATCATGCACTGATCACGTGGCTGATCATGCACTGATCACGTGGCTGATCATGCACTGATCGCTGCTGATCATGCACTGATCACGTGGCTGATCATGCACTGATGCTGACTGATCATGCACTGATCACGTGCTGATCATGCACTGATCACGTGGCTGATCATGCACTGATCACGTGCTGATCATGCACTGATCACGTGGCTGATCATGCACTGATCACGTGGCTGATCATGCACTGATCACGTGGCTGATCATGCACTGATCATCGTGGCTGATCATGCACTGATCACGTGGCTGATCATGCACTGATCACGTGGCTGATCATCATGCACTGATCACGTGACTGATCATGCACTGATCACGTGGCTGATCATGCACTGATCACGTGGCTGATCATGCACTGATCACGTGACTGGCTGATCATGCACTGATCACGTGACTGATCATGCACTGATCACGTGGCTGATCATGCACTGATCACGTGGCTGATCATGCACTGATCACGTGCACTGATCATGCACTGATCACGTGACTGATGATGACTGCTGATCACGTGCTGATCATGCACTGATCACGTGGCTGATCATGCACTGATCACGAAGCTGATCATACACTGACACGTGACTGATCATGCACTGATCACGTGGCTGATCATGCACTGATCACGTGGCTGATCATGCACTGATCACGTGGCTGATCATGCACTGATCACGTGACTGATCATGCACTGATCATCACTGATGATCGTGCACTGATCATGACTGATCATGCACTGATCACGTGGCTGATCATGCACTGATCACGTGGCTGATCATGCACTGATCACGTGGCTGATCATGCACTGATCACGTGGCTGATCATGCACTGATCACGTGGCTGATCATGCACTGATCACGTCTGATCATGCACTGATCACGTGGCTGATCATGCACTGATCACGTGACTGATCATGCACTGATCACGTGGCTGATCATGCACTGATCACGTGGCTGATCATGCACTGATCACGTGGCTGATCATGCACTGATCGTGGCTGATGGCTGATCATGCACTGATCACGTGGCTGATCATGCACTGATCACGTGGCTGATCATGTGACTGATCATGCACTGATCATGTGCTGATCATGCACTGATCACGTGGCTGATCATGCACTGATCACGTGGCTGATCATGACTGATCACGTGGCTGATCATGCTGATGATCGTGATCTGATCATGCTGATCATCACACACTGATCACGTGGCTGATCATGCACTGATCATCACGTGATCTGATCATGCACTGATCACAAAGCTGATCATACACTGATCACGTGACTGATCATGCACTGATCACGTGGCTGATCATGACTGATGCACTGATCACTGATCACGTGGCTGATCATGCACTGATCACGTGGCTGATCACTGATCACGTGCACTGATCACGTGGCTGATCATGCACTGATCACGTGGCTGATCATGCACTGATCACGTGTCTGATCATACACTGATCACGTTACTGATAATGCACTGATCACGTGCCTGATCATGCACTGATCACGTGGCTGATCATGCACTGATCACGAAGCTGATCATACACTGATCACGTGACTGTGCATGCACTGATCACAAGGCTGATCATTCACTGATCACGTGGCTGATCATGCATGATCACGTGCCTGATTATACACTGATCACGAGACTGCACATGCACTGATCACGTGGCTGATCATGCACTGATCATGAAGCTGATCATACACTGATCACGTGACTGTGCATGCACTGATCACGTGGCTGAACATGCAATGTTCACGTGGCGGATCATGCACTGATCACGTGGCTGATCATTCACTGATCATGTGGGAGATCATGCACTGATCACGTGGCTGATCATGCACTGATCACCTGGCTGATTATGCACTGATCACGTGGCTGATCATGCACTGATCACGTGGCTGATCATGCACTGATCACGTGGCTGATCATGCACTGATCACCGTGGCTGATCATGCACTGATCACGTGGCTGATCATGCACTGATCACGTGGCTGATCATGCACTGATCACGTGACTGATCATGATCATGCACTGATCACGTGGCTGATCATGCACTGATCACGTGGCTGATCATGCACTGATCACGTGGCTGATCATGCACTGATCACGTGGCTGATCATGCACTGATCACGTGGCTGATCATGCACTGATCACGTGGCTGATCATGCACTGATCACGTGGCTGATCATGCACTGATCACGTGGCTGATCATACACTGATCACGTGGCTGATCATGCACTGATCACGTGGCTGATCATGCACTGATCACGTGGCTGATCATGCACTGATCACGTGGCTGATCATGCTGATGACTGATCATGCACTGATCACGTGGCTGATCATGCACTGATCGTGGCTGATCATGCACTGATCACGTGGCTGATCATGCACTGATCACGTGACTGATCATGCACTGATCACGTGATCTGATCATGCACTGATCACGTGGCTGATCATGCACTGATCACGTGGCTGATCATGCACTGATCACGTGGCTGATCATGCACTGATCACGTGGCTGATCATGCACTGATCACGTGGCTGATCATGCACTGATCACGTGGCTGATCATGCACTGATCACGTGGCTGATCATGCACTGATCACGTGGCTGATCATGCACTGATCACGTGGCTGATCATGCACTGATCATGTCGCTGATCATGCACTGATCACGTGGCTGATCATGCACTGATCACGTGGCTGATCATGCACTGATCACGTGGCTGATCATGCACTGATCACGTGGCTGATCATGCACTGATCACATGGCTGATCATACACTGATCGC